>NC_072010.1:997413-1144048 GCF_027791375.1 Indicator indicator | reverse complement strand
GTTGACCAGCTGGCTGCCTGTCAAGCCCATCAAGCTGTAGCAAGGAAACAGAAGGGAAGTTCAACAAATCAAAAATTCTGTTCCCTGCCTCCAGGGCAGATTGGAAGGTGTCCAGAAGCAATCTGAGAAAGAAAAGCAACAGACCTCCCAGTTACAGGAGGCACTGGGAGAGCTCACTCAGATCTATGAGTCAGAGGAACTCTGAGAGCCTGGAATATCTCCTTCATGAGGAAAGATTGAGAGACCTGAAGTTGTTGAACCTGGAGAAGAGCAGCCTGAGAGGGGATCTGATCAATACTTGGCAAGAGCCTAAGGGCAGGGGGCTAGAAGAGGGGGCTAGAATTTTTTTGGTGGTTTCTAGTGCCAGGATGAGGGGCAATGGGCACAAACTGGAACCCAGGAGGTTTGACAGAGTCACAGAATGGTTTGGGTTGGAAGGGACCTCCAAAGCTCATCCAGTCCAACCCCTCTGCACTCAGCAGGGACATCCTCAACTAGATCAGGTTGCCCACAGCCCTGTCCAGCCTCACCTTGAATATCCCCAGGCATGGGGCCTCAACCACCTCCCTGAGCAACCTGTTCCAAGGTTCCACCACCCTCAAGGTGAAGAACTTGGTTCCTCACATCCAATCTAAATCTACTGTTTTCTACTTTGAAGCCATTGTCCCTCATCCTATCACTACAGACCCTTCTAAACAGTCTCTGGAGCTATTCAAGGTCAGGCTGGATGCCTGGGAGAAGAGCCCAACCCCCACCTGGCTACAACCTCCCTTCAGGGAGTTGTAGACAGCAATGAGGTCTGCCCTGAGCCTCCTCTTCTCCAGGCTGAACACCCCCAGCTCCCTCAGCCTCTCCTCACAGGGCTGTGCTCCAGACCCCTCCCATAGTGCCTGGGGTTGTTGAGCCTGGAGAAAAGGAGGCTCAGGGAAAGCCTTCTCACTCTCTACAGCTCCATGCAAGGAATGAGGTGGAGGTTTGCTCCTTTCTCCCAAGTGGCAACCAACAGGACAAGTGGATGTGGCCCCAAGTGGCACCAGGGGAGGTTTAAGGTAGATATGAGAAGAAATTTCTTCACTGAAAAGGTTGTCAAAGCCTGGAACAAGCTGCCCACAGAGGTGGTGGAGTACCCATCCCTGGTGGGATTCAGGAGCTGTGTAGATGTGGTGCTGAGGGCCATGGTTGAGTGGTGACCTGGCAGTGCTGGCTTCAACACTGGACTTGATGATCTTGAAGTTCTCTTCCAGGCAAAACAATTCTGTGGTTCCATGGTTCAATTCCCTGAATCCTCTCCTTGCATTCAGGCACAATGTGAGATGAAGCAGCTGAGAACCAGCTCAGGTGGTTCAACCCTTGTGCTTGCACCAGTGAAGACCTGCAGTGTGTGCATGAGCCCCAGGATCACACAATTCTCAGGGTGGGAAGGGGACCCCAAGAATCCTCCTGTTCCAACCCCCCCTGCCAGGACACCTTCCACTGGATCCTAGCAGCAGAATTCAATCCATAGCAATCCAAACTGGTAACCATTGCACATGAAGTGGGAGATTGAAACCAAGTGCTGAGTCTCAGTGGTCCTGCTGGTCCTACTCCTATTTGCATTTAAAGGGCAATAAATTTGGTCCCTTCAACCTTGTAATCAATCTAAGGAGGAGTTACCTCCTCCCCCCCATCCCCCTGCTCCCTTCTTGCAGGAATATTGAAAGCTGGAGAGAGAGGCACTGAAGCTGCCAATCTCTCTGCCCACCAGTTCCCAGCTGGTGATTGTGAGCCTTAATCTGAATTAATCAG
Source organism: Indicator indicator (assembly GCF_027791375.1). Classification (NCBI taxonomy): domain Eukaryota; kingdom Metazoa; phylum Chordata; class Aves; order Piciformes; family Indicatoridae; genus Indicator; species Indicator indicator. The sequence continues at coordinate 1,142,263 of NC_072010.1, read as the reverse complement.
CACTACCTCATCCTTTCAGATGGGACTTGCATCCCTGCCTGCTGCTTTCCTGTCCTGCAGTGCTATCAGCTCCTGCCAGCTGGATGCCTAAATGCAAAGAGAGCTTCAACATCTCCAGGGGCTGGAGCAGAGTGATGAGCTACTGCATTCATGCTGGGTCTTTGTCAGCTCTCTTGCTTTGAAAAACAACAATTAACAGATGAGCTACTAAGGTGGGTTCATGAGAGACAGCAGAGGAATCGTGGCTGGGCAAGAAGGAAAAGGAGCAGGGGAATGAAGGAAAAGGTCAGGGCAATGAAGCTGGTGAAGGGTCTAGGAGCATCATCATGGAATCAGAATTGTCAGGGTTAGAAGGGACCTCAAGGCTCAGCCAGTTCCAACCCCCCTGCCACGGCCAGGGACACCTCACACCACAGCAGGTTGCTCAGAACCACCTCCAGCCTGGATGCAAAAACTTCCAGGGATGAGGCTTCCACCATCTCCCTTGGCAACCTCTTCCAGTGTCTCACCATCCTCATGGGGAAGAACTTCTTCCTAACATCCAATCTGAATCTACCCACTTCTAATTTTTTTCCATCCCCCCCAGTCCTGTCACTCCCTGACACCCTCAAAAGTCCTTCCCCAGCTTCCTTGTAGCCCCCTTCAGACACTGGAAGGCCACAAGAAGGTCTCCTCAGAGCCTTCTCTTCTCCAGACTGAGCAACCCCAACTCTCTCAGTCTGGCACAGGATCTCAGAGGTTGGAAGGGACTCAAATAGATCATCAAGTCCAACCCCCCTGCCAGAGCAGGACCATACAATCTAGCTCAGGTCACACAGGAACACATCCAGATGGGCTTTGAAAGTCTCCAGAGGGGGAGACTCCACAACCTCTCTGGGCAGCCTGTCCCAGTGCTCTGGGACCCTTACAAATAAAGTTCCTCCTCATGTTGAGGTGGAACCTGCTGTGCTGCAGCTTACATCCATTTCTCCTTGTCCTATCCCAGGGTGCAAGTGAGCAGAGCCTGTCTCCTCCCTCCTGACCCCCAGCCCTCAGATATTGATAAATATTTATTAAATCCCCTCTCAGTCTTCTCTTTTCCAGACTGAACAGCCTCAGATCCTCATAGGAGAGCAGCTCCAGCCCTCTGCTCATCCTGGTGGCCCTTCTCTGGACACCTTCCAGCACCTCCAGATCTTTCCTGTAACAGAGGTTCCAGAACTGGACACAGTGCTCCAGGTGGGGTCTCAGCAGAGTGGAATAGAGGGGGAGAATCCCCTCCCTCACCCTGCTGGCCACACTTCTCTTGATGCAGCCCAGGTTGTGATTGCCTTTCTGGACTGCAAGTGCACACTGGTGGCTCATAAGTCTTGTGTGGAGCAGCTGAGGGACCTGGGGTGGTTCACCCGGGAGAAAAGGAGGCTGAGAAGAGAATTTCTCACTCTCTACAACCTGAAAGAAGGTTGTAGTGAGGTGGGGCTTGGTCTCTTCTCCCAGAGAACAAGCAACAGGACAAGAGGAAATGGCTCTACAAAGAAACAAGGTGAGAAGAAATGGCCTCAAGTTGCACCAAGGGAGGTGTAGGTTGGTTATTAGGGGAAATTTCTTTGCTGCAAGGGAGGGCAGGCATTGGAACAGGCTCCCCAGGGAGGTGGTGGAGTCACCATCCCTGGAAGTGTTAAAAAAAAATGTGGACATGGAACTTTTGGACATGGTTTAGTTAGGGGGCATGGTTTAGTTAGGGGGCATGGTGGGGGTGGGTTGATGGTTGGACTTGGTGATCTTAGAGGTCTTGTCCAGCTTTAATGATTCCATTTCATGGGGCAAGTGATACATCTCTGGAGACCAAGTGTGTCGGTGTGAGCTGAAATTCCCCCCCCACCGACAATAACCAGGCTAGCTCAGTCTGGAAGCAAATGAAAAGCTGTATTTACAAGCAGAGTCTAAAATCTACAATGAAATGCAATGAATATGTACAAATATACAAAATTCACAACATTCACAAATATATACAATCAACAGAAAAAGCACAATCGATCTCCCTTTGCTTCCCCCCAAGGGGACCCTCCCAAAGGGGCCTCCCTCTCCCAGGAGCTTCCCCCCCAGACCCCCCTGGACAGAGAAGCAGAGTTAGTTAGAGCAGAAAGTTGTTAACTTAGCTGCCAAGGTCAGTGTGTTATCTTCAGCCAGAAGAGAAGAAGAAACAGCAGCCAGACAGCCCAGCAACTGCCCCCACTGCCGAACGCAGAATGTGCCGAATGCCTACTTTGTTTTGGGTAATAGTTCTTAAACATTTCTATCTATCCAATGGAAGTGTTTAGAACAATCGTTATTTTGCTTTCTTACACCCAATAGTGACTTATTTACATTCTTTCACTTTCTCTGTTCTGAACTTTGCAAGGAAAAATTAAAAAGACAGTTTCAAACCATCACAGTCCACCCCTTCTAAACAATTCCATTGGCTGCTACTATCATTTATCTAATCTAAAATAATATCTACAACAATAGGTGAATAAAGACCATAGTCCATTCCGGCTATCTCAGATGTAGATGATTCAAAAGAGTCAAATCACAGGAAAAACAGCAAACAGCTTGTTTCCTCGCAGATGGAGCGAAGAAAGGAACAGGGACTCTCAGGTGACTCAGGGCTCTCAGGGTTCGTGCACCGTAGATCTCATGAACTCTCCTCTTGGGCGCGATGCTGTATCTGCGCAACACTCTGAATTTAACCTCTCTCAGCCAAAGTTAGATTTCTTTGTGGAATACACTGAATTTCACCATTTTCTTGCATCACCCAATAGGTGTGACCAGGACCTTCAGCAGAAACCACCCCTCGGACAGGTTTGGCCTCTCCTGAAGGAGAAAATACCCAAACAGTTTTGCCTAACAGATTCTTTTCTCTGATAACAGGAACTCTATCACCTTCCTCCTTTCGCAACAAATCTGATTGGGCAGGTCCAGCTCGATTCACTGAACCTCTACTATTCACCAACCAGGTTGCTTGTGCTAAATGTTTCTCCCAGTTTTTCAAAGATCCACCCCCCATGGCTTTGAGAGTGGTTTTCAGCAAACCGTTGTAGCGTTCGATCTTCCCTGCAGCTGGTGCATAGTAGGGAATGTGGAATATCCACTCGATGCCGTGCTCTTTGGCCCAGTTTTTTACAAGATTGTTCTTGAAATGAGTTCCGTTGTCTGACTCAATCCTCTCTGGAGTTCCGTGTCTCCACAGGATTTGTCTCTCCAGGCCAAGAATGGTGTTACGTGCAGTTGCATGAGGAACTGGATAAGTTTCCAGCCATCCAGTGCTTGCCTCTACCATAGTCAGCACATACTGCTTACCAGATGGAGAACGAGGTAGAGTGATGTAGTCAATCTGCCAGGCTTCACCATACTTGTACTTGGACCATCGGTCACCGTACCACAAGGGCTTGATCCGCTTTGCCTGCTTAATAGCAGCACAAATGTCACAGTCATGGATGACTTGTGTGATAGCATCCATGGAAATGTCAATGGATCTGTCACGAGCCCATCGGTAGGTTGCATCTCTGCCTTGATGTCCTGACGAGTCATGGGCCCACCGAGCTAAGAACAGCTCACCTCGGTGTTTCCAGTCAAGATCAGGATCAGGATCAGAGTTTGTGTCCACCTGGGAAACTCTTGCAGCTAGATCTGCCTGATGGTTGTGTTGTTGTTCCTCAGTAGCTTTGCTCTTAGGAATGTGAGCATCGATGTGTCTCACTTTCACTGGGATTCTCTCAATGCGAGCAGCAATGTCTTGCCACAGATCTGCAGCCCAGATTGGCTTTCCTTTCCTCTGCCAGCCATTCTTCTTCCAGTCTTTCAGCCAACCCCACAAGGCATTGGCTACCATCCACGAGTCGGTGTAGAGATAAAGCTTTGGCCATCTCTCACGTTCAGCTACGTTAAGAGCTAGCTGGACAGCTTTTACCTCTGCAAATTGACTGGATTCTCCTTCTCCATCTCTCGCTTCTGCAACTCTGCGCGTTGGACTCCACACTGCAGATTTCCATCTCCGCTTGTTCCCAACAAGACGACAGGAACCGTCTGTGAACAAAGCATATCTCTTTTCATCATCAGACAGATCACTGTAAGGAGGAGCTTCCTCAGCACGAGTTACTCTCTCCTCTGGAGGTTTTGCACAGCTTGTGCCTTCTGGCCAGTTTGTGATCACCTCCACCAAACCAGGCCTTTCGAGATTTCCCATTCGAGCTCTCTGTGTTATCAGAGCCATCCACTTAGACCAGGTAGCATCTGTTGCATGATGTGGTGAAGAACCTTTGCCTTTGAACATCCAATTCAGAACTGGCAATCTAGGAGCTAGAAGAAGTTGTGACTCAGTTCCAATCACTTCAGAAGCAGCTTTCACTCCTTCATAAGCAGCTAAAATCTCTTTCTCTGTTGGAGTGTAGTTTGCCTCTGAGCCTCTGTAGCCACGACCCCAGAAACCAAGAGGACGTCCTCGTGTCTCCCCTGGAGCTCTTTGCCATAAGCACCAGGTTGGACCATTGTCACTCGCGGCCGTGTACAGAATGTTCTTAATGTCTGGACCAGTTCGGACAGGTCCCAGACCCATCGCTTGGACTACCTCTCGCTTGATCTGGTCAAAGGCTGCTTGTTGCTCAGGACCCCATTGGAAACTGTTTCTCTTTCGAGTCACATCATATAGAGGTTTCACAATCTGACTGTATCCAGGAATGTGCAGTCTCCAAAATCCCACTATGCCTAAGAAACGCAGAGTTTCTTTCTTGTTGATGGGATTTGCCATGGTGGAGACTCTGTTTATCACATCCATTGGGATGTGACGGCGACCATCTTGCCACCGCACTCCCAGAAACTGGATTTCTCTGGCAGGTCCTTTCACCTTGTCTCGCTTGATAGCGAAACCAGCTTGCAAGAGAATGTCAATGATTTTGTTACCTTTCTCGAAGACTTCTTCAGCAGTCTCACCCCAGACGATGATGTCATCGATGAACTGAATGTGTTCTGGAGCTCCACCTTTCTCCAAAGCATCATGGATCACTGCATGGCAGATGGTTGAACTGTGAATCCACCCCTGGGGCAAACGATTGAATGTGTACTGAATGCCTCTCCAGGTGAAAGCAAACTGAGGCCTGCATTCCTCTGCTATGGGAATAGAGAAGAAAGCATTAGCAATGTCTATGGTAGCATACCATTTGGCCTGCTTGGATTCCAGCTCATATTGGAGTTCCATCATGTCTGGTACAGCTGCACTCATGGGTGGAGTTACTTCATTCAAGGCACGGAAATCAACTGTCAGACGCCACTCTCCATTCTGCTTTCTCACAGGCCAGATTGGACTGTTGAAAGGTGAATGAGTTTTGCTGATGACCTTCTGACTCTCCAACTGACGAATCAAGTTTTGAATGGGCACCAAAGAGTCACGGTTGGTTCTGTATTGTCTGTGATGCACAGTTTGAGAAGCAACCGGCAGCTTTACATCCTCTATCTCATGTTGTCCCACAACTGCAGATTCATCTGAAAGCTCAGGTCTAATGGACAACTTCAATTTTCCTCCATCAATTTCTACAGTTGCTATTCCAAAAGCCCATTTGTAACCCTTAGGGTCTTTAAAACGCCCTTCTCTCAGAAAGTCAATTCCCAAAATACAAGGTGCATTAGGACCTGTTACAATAGTATGTTTCTTCCACTGCTTCCCAGTTAAACTTATGTCAACCTCTATCTTAAACAACTCTTGAGATCCACCAGTGACTCCCTGAATAGTTATAGATTCTCCCCCTTGATAATTTGATGGTATTATGGTGCACTGAGCTCCTGTGTCAACCAAGGCCCTGTACTTCTGAAATTTTGAAGTGCCAGGCCACTGGATGTACACATCCCAATAGATTCTGTTATCTCCATTATCCCTTACCTCCCCCTGGCGGAAGGCAGGGCACCCCTAATGGTGGGGATTACCTCCACATGTACAGCTGGCACAACGTCCAGCACCAGAATTAGGATCACTGTTGGAGCTATCAGAGTTGTTCTGGGAAACTGAGGAAGCGACAGCTACCCTCCTGGTATTGCTACCTCGGGATCTGCCCCTCTGCAGCTCCCGTAACCTCTTGAAAAGATCAGAAGTTGGTTGACCATCCCATCTGTTCATGTTCTCACCAAACTGATCACGCAGAGTTATCCAGATACTGCCACGTGATTGCCTCTGCTGTCTGTTTTGGTTTGACCTATTCTGGAATGGCCTTCTTGGAGCACGTCTGTTCCTAACAGCTGAAACTTGTATCCATCTGGAGGAAGAGGAATTAGAATCATCCCCCTTCATCAAGTTGGATATGGAGGTTTTAAGTTCCTCCTTCAGCTCTTTCATGCAATTCTCCATCTTTCCAGACAGAGTTTCAATGGCTGAAACCAAAGAAGTACGTGCAAGACTATCCTCCAATTGCCTCATTTGGTCAGTGAAATAGCCAACAGTGGGAGGCACTCCACCATAATTTCTTGCCACAATCCTGCTTGCCAGAATAGTAGCATAATTAGGAGGAGCAAGCTTAATGAGCTTTTTGGCAAGGCCTGTTCCAACAGGAATTTCATCAGGATTCAGAGTCTTATGATCTCCGTATATTATTTCTCTCACAGCAAATTCTCTCAGACGCTTGATTCCCTCATCTATTGTGGTCCAAGGCTTAGGGTTCCATGGTAAATCATCTCTGCTGGGGTACCTCAGCGAGACTGCCAGTAGGAGGCGTGCCCACAGAGAAGCTTTACCAATGCACTTGCCTAGGTGCCTGTCTATGCCTGTATCCTTTGAGAGCATCCCCAACTGAGAGGCCGACTTGTCGCCTACCACCAGTGCTGGGGCTCCCATATCAAAACACCTGGCTAGCCAAGACAGGACTGGCTCGTTATCTCCTCTGATGTAATCCTTCCTCACATGTCTAATTTCCTGTCTGGGTGCATTAGCTGACTGTATGTCATCCTCATCATCATCATCATCATCATCATCCTGAGGTCGCTGTCCCCATAATCCTATTTTAATCCTCCGTTGAATTTCCTTGAGTTCAGAGGCACTGCCTGCAGTTGCTAATTCAGCAGGGTCTACATCTCCATCATCCATGTGGGGTCTCAAGAGGTCTGCCAGAGTTTTAAGGCTAACCTTCTCTTCCTCACCAGAAGGATCTTTCTTAACAGAGGGACCCTGAGTAGAAGGACCCTCATCTCCATCTGCACCATTTCCTGCAGCATCTGCATCTCCTCCTGCAGCTCCTTTGCGCTTTCTGCTTACAGTGGCCACCAAATTTACTGGATTGGCTTTCACATTCACAGCAGAGTTGGAGGGAGTAGAGGAATTTTGTGCAGGGTTAGCAGGAGCAGAGGGAGTCTGTGCAGGGTTGGTAGGAGGTGTGCTTTGAGATCCTGCAGCCACTGCTGCGTCCGTCTGGGCAGCAGAGGGAGGAGGAGGAGACTGTGCCTCGTTAATGGCGTCTGCCTGCACAGCTATGTCTGTCTGCGCAGCCATTTCTCTCTGTGTAACTATGTCTGCCTGGACAACCATTTCTCTCTGTGTAACCATGTCTGTCTGCACATCCATTTCTCTCTGTGTAACTATGTCTGCCTGGACAACCATTTCTCTCTGTGTAACTATGTCTGTCTGCACATCCATTTCTCTCTGTGCAGCTGTGTCTGTTTGTGTACCCCTCTCTGCCCGTGTACCCCTCTCTGCCTGTGTAATCGAGTCTGTCTGTGTCGCCGAGTCTGTCTGTGTAACTATGTCTGCCTGTGTACCCGAGTCTGTTATCTCAGATTCTGGCAAAGGTCCCGCAGCTGCTGCTGCTGGCTCTGAGTCAAAACTATCGGCAGCTTTCTCACAAACCTGAACTGTGATTTCCTGGTCACCGTAATCAGAATCAGAAACCAATTCCGAACCTCTCTGAGCTTTTCTATGTTTCCTCTTACATCTAAGCAGGTTGGAAGAGTGAGTAGCCTTACGTCTTTCTTGACACAGTGCTATCAGCAGCCATATGATTATTCCAAGAAACAACAAAATTAAGGCTAGCACAAGGTATCTAGGGTACCACTGGTTCCAAAGACCCTCTGTAGTTGTAAGAGGAGTAACAAACTCAAATGTGTCTGCTAGCAGATTCATAGTTGAGTTACCATATCTTCTAAGCCCAATAAGACCACAACAGAATTCAACAGCATTCAGTAACTTGTTCTTAACCCAAAGAAACGACTTATATGCCACATATCTCACAATCTTGTCTATCATGCAAGAAATGGCCCATCTGTAGACAATCACACTGATAATAGATAAAATAGAATGACTCAGAACCCAAAACAGCTTCATTTTGCTTCCTAATCTGAGCAGAAATAAATCACAAGCAATCGAGCCCCACGTTGGGCGCCAAAAATAAAAAGTGTGTCGGTGTGAGCTGAAATTCCCCCCCCACCGACAATAACCAGGCTAGCTCAGTCTGGAAGCAAATGAAAAGCTGTATTTACAAGCAGAGTCTAAAATCTACCATGAAATGCAATGAATATGTACAAATATACAAAATTCACAACATTCACAAATATATACAATCAACAGAAAAAGCACAACCGATCTCCCTTTGCTTCCCCCCAAGGGGACCCTCCCAAAGGGGGCCTCCCTCTCCCAGGAGCTTCCCCCCCGACCCCCCTGGACAGAGAAGCAGAGCTTAGTTAGAGCAGAAAGTTGTTAACTTAGCTGCCAAGGTCAGTGTGTTATCTTCAGCCAGAAGAGAAGAAGAAACAGCAGCCAGACAGCCCAGCAACTGCCCCCACTGCCGAACGCAGAATGTGCCGAATGCCTGCTTTGTTTTGGGTAATAGTTCTTAAACATTTCTATCTATCCAATGGAAGTGTTTAGAACAATCGTTATTTTGCTTTCTTACACCCAATAGTGACTTATTTACATTCTTTCACTTTCTCTGTTTTGAACTTTGCAAGGAAAAATTAAAAAGACAGTTTCAAACCATCACACCAAGCCTGTGTGTGACAAGACAGGGCCAGAGGAGGAGAGTCACAGAATCAGCCAGGTTGGAAAAGACCTCAGAGATCATTGAGTCCAACCTGACAACTAAACCATGGCTCCAAGTGCCACATCCAAGCTTTTCTGAACACCTCCAGGGATGGTGACTCCACCATCTCCCTGGGCAGCACATTCCAATGGCCAATGACTCTTTCTGTGAAGAACTTTCTCCTCACCTCCAGCCTAAACGTCCCCTGGCACAGCTTGAGACTGTGTCCTCTTGCTCTGTCACTGACTGCCTGGGAGAAGAGACCAACCTCCACCTGGCTACAACCTCCCTTCAGGTACCTCACAGAATCAACAAGGTTGGAAAAGACCTTTGAGATCATCCAGTCCAACCTCTCACCCAACACCATCCAATCAACTGCACCATGGCACTGAGTGCCTCAGCCAGGCTTATTTTAAACACTTCCAGGGATGGTGACTCCACCACCTCCCTGGGCAGCACATTCCCATGGCCAATCTCTCTTGCTAGGAATAATTTCTTCCTAACATCCAGCCTAAACCTCCCCTGGTGCAGCTTGAGACTGTGTCCTCTCCTTCTGGGAGAAGAGCCCAACCCCCACCTGGCTACAACCTCCCTTCAGGGAGTTGTAGACAGCAATGAGGTCTGCCCTGAGCCTCCTCCAGGATAAGCACCCCCAGCTCCCTCAGCCTCTGAGGTTGGGGCTGGAGAGAGATCAAATGGCAGTGTGGGGAGGGGAAGGATGAAATCCTTTCTACAACCACTGATGGTGTCACTGGTAGATGGAAAGTCAATGGCAGTCTTACAGGTGGATGCTGTAAGGCTCTGGGAAAGTCAGGGCTGGGCTTAGTCAATCCATGGCAAACCAGGAAGGAGCTGTTGGCACCTTGCCTTGACAAAGCCTCCTGTGAGAAAGCTTTGCCTGAGTGTAGCTCTCTCAGCCTTGCATTAAGTAGGGAGGATTAGGTGGTGAAAAATGTTCCCTGTGATGTCTGCTGTGAAGCACTGATGGCTCTAACCTCCTGCCAAAGAACAGACTGGTGAGATATTCAAGGTGAGGCTCAAGAGGGCTTTGGGCAACCTCATCTAGTTGAGGATGTCCCTGCTGAGTGCAGAGGGGCTTGGACTGGATGAGCTTTGGGGGGGTCCTTTCCAACCCAAAGCAGTCTATGATTCTGTAACTCTATGTTACCTACATGCTGATGACACCAAGCTGTGTGGTGCAGCAGACAGGCTGGAGGGAAGGGATCCATCCAGAGGGACTTTGACAGGCTGAAGAGCTGAGCCCATGACAAACTCATGAGGTTCAACAAGACCAAGTGCAAGGTCCTGCAGCTGGGTGCAGGCAATCCCAAGCACTGATATAGGTTGGGCAGGGACTGGCTTGAGAACAGCCCTGAGGAGAGGGACTTGGGGGTGCTGGGGGATGAGAAGCTCAGCAGGAGCTGTCAATGTGCACTTGCAGCCCAGAGAGCCAAGCAGAGCCTGGGCTGCATCAGGAGAAGTGTGGCCAGCAGGACAAGGGAGGGGATTCTCCCCCTCTGCTCAGCTCTGCTGAGACCCCACCTGGAGTACTGCATCCAGTTCTGGAGCCTCTATTCCAAGAGGGATATGGACATGCTGGAAGGTGTCCAGAGAAGGGCCACCAGGATGAGCAGAGGGCTGGAGCTGCTCTGCTCTGAGGACAGACTGAGAGAGTTGGGGCTGTTCAGTCTGGAGAAGAGAAGGCTCTGAGGTGACCTTCTTGTGGCCTTCCAGGGTCTGAAGGGGGCTCCAAGAAAGCTGGGGAGGGACTTTTTAGGCTCTCAGGTAGTGACAGGACTGGGGGAATGGAATAAAGCTGGAAGTGGGGAGATTCAGATTGGATGTGAGGAAGAAGTTCTTCCCCATGAGGGTGGTGAGAGCCTGGAATGGGTTGTGCAGGGAGGTGGTTGAGGCTCCAACCCTGGAGGTGTTTGCAGCCAGGCTGGATGAGGCTCTGGCCAGCCTGCTGTAGTGTGAGGTGTCCCTGGCCATGGCAGGGGGGTTGGAACTGGCTGAGCCTTGAGGTCCCTTCCAACCCTGACTGATTCTCTGATTCTACATGATACTCATCAAGACTCAATATCAAAAGTGTCTGTGCCTTCTTCCTGCTAAATAGCACAGACTGAGCACAGTTCTTACCTCACTCCTGAATAATTTTGATGGCTCTGCTCTGCTCTGCTCCTCAGGATTTTCACTGCCTCCACCAAGCAGATCTGCTGCTCTGGTCCCTTCTCCACTGCCATGGCAGGGGTGACCCAGTGCAGTCCTTTGTGTCATCCCTCTACTCAGAACCACAGCACTGCTCCCAGTCTCACTCTGGAAACCATTCCAGCTGCTCTCCACCACAGAGCACTGGAACAGGCTGCCCAGAGTGCTTGTGGAGTCTCCTTCTCAGGAGACTTTCCAAACCCACCTGGAGGAATTCCTGTGGTTTTAAGTGATCCTGCTCTGGAGAACCTGATCTAGTTGAGGATGTCCCTGCTGAGGGCAGAGGGGTTTGGACTGGATGACCTTTGGAGGTCCCTTCCAATCCAGACATTTCTATGATGCTAGGATCTTTTGAGGTCCTTTCTAACCCCTGGCATTCTGTGATGCTGCTCCACAAGACTCTTCTGCTCTAGCTCTGGGTGGCTTCTATTTCTTCTCCAGTTACAATTCATTTGCCTTCATGGAAAAAAAGTGTTTTATGGGTTTTTTTTTAACTCAGTAGCTAAGGCTGCCAAGTAGTTCACTTTGCTTTCCACTGCAGCTCTGTCTTCCACCTTTCTCTATAATCCTTCTGGGTTGTCATGGGCCACTGTGGCCAATCCCAGAAGATCTCACTGTCTACATCTTCCATATGATTTACTCATGAGCCAGCAATGTGGCCAGTGGCACCCTGGGGTGTAATGGAAGGGAAGTGGTTAGGAGGTTTAGAGAGGTTTTCCTCCCCCTCTACTCTGCCCCATCCAGAATATTGTGTCCAGTTCAAGAAGGACCTCAGGGAACTGCTTGAAAGAGTCCAGCACAGAACCACAAAGCTGCTGCAGGCAGTGGAGCATCTCCCTGTGAGGACAGGCTGAGGGAGCTGAGGGCTCTGCAGCTGGGAGCAGAGGAGCCTGAGGGGTGACCTCATTGCTGTTGATAAAGATGTGCAGGGATGGAGCCAGGCTCTGCTCAGGGATGTCCAAGGACAGGACAAGGGGCAGTGGGTGCAAGCTGGGGCAGAGGAGGTTCCATGGGAACATAAGGAAATCTTTTTCTCTGTGAGGGTGACAGAGCCCTGGAGCAGGCTGCCCAGAGAGGTTGTGGAGTCTCCTACCCTGGAGACATTCAAAACCTGCCTGGATGTGTCCCTGTGTGCCCTGCCCTGGGTGATCCTGCTCTGGCAGGGTGTGGGTTGGACTGGATGATCTCCAGAGGTCCCTTCCAACCTTCTGTCACTCTGTGATTCACAATGAATATTTTTTTTTTTTTTCCTTCCCTCTGGCTCCCATCCCCAATCCAAACAATCCCCCCAAAATCACACAGCTGTGGAGAGAGGCAGCAGGAAAACCAAAAGGCAGGGAGAAGGAAGGGATGGGTGAAGTGCTACTTGGAAGTGAGTGGCAGTCACCGTTTTGGAGTGCAAAACAAAAGTCATTTATTTTGTTTGTCAAAGCTGAAATACATGAAGCTGGAGCTCCCTCCCCTGCTCTGCAGCTGAGCACTACTCCCTCCTCCATCTTTTCCTGTACAGAGCTCCCACAGCAGGTCTGTGCATCACTCTCAGGGCAGCAAGGAGGTGTTTTAAGCATGGGCTGGGGAATGCCTTCTACAGAAACTGAAGCAGGTTGTGGTGGCCAACAGTGTCCTGCTTCCTGTCCTTCTGCCACACCAAGGAAGAGCAAGGAGCAGCCAAGGCAGAGAGTTTTTCCACTTTCCTTGGAAACACTCTTCCCATCACACCAAAACAGAACTATTCTCCATCCTTCAGCTGACTCTGAGTGATCCAAACTCCTCTACACTGTCTTGGCCAGGATGCCATGAGAATAGTTGAAGACATCATTCCCTGCAGACAAAATAAACCCCCCAAAACCCAACAAAACTCAATCCCTTGAACTTTCTACTTGCTTAGACTGAGAATTCAGACTTTGGGACACCTCAGGGTGGTGCACTCAGAGCTCCTCTGATGCTCCAGCAGCACTGGCTTTTTGAAATGCCAGGAAGCAATATGTACAACTGAAATTCCTGCAGCAAAAGCCCTTAGGAATCAAGGTGGATATTTACTTCTAGCTAAAAACCAAGCTCAATCCTGCCCCTAACCCTGCCCTGCATGCTCACAGCCCTTACAAAATCCAAACACCTGTCAGTGGCACAAAGAATACCAGGACCAAGAACAAAGCAAAGGTTTGAGTGTCTGATGCCACAACTTCCACCACAAGCTTACCCTTGTTGCAGCACACCACACATCAAAAGCATGTGGAGAGAAGCTTCCACCCTTTTGATCAGCCCTGTGGAGAAGGACCTGGGAGTCCTGGTGGACAGCAAGGTCCTGGTGGCCCTTGTGGCCAACAAGGCCAATGGATCCTGGGGTGCATTAAGAGCATTGGCATGTGCCTGGGTAGGGAGGTGGTGGAGTCCCCAAGCCTGGATATGTTTCAAGGTGGTTTGCTTGGGGCTCTGGTTTAGGGGTGAGCCTTGCAGAGTAGGATTCTGGGTTGGACTTGGTGACCCTGAGGCTCTTTTCCATCCTGAAGGTTTCTGTGATTCTGTGAAGAGAGTGTCCAGCAGGTCCAGGGAGGTTCTCCTCCCCCTCTACTCTGCCCTGATGAGGCCATACCTGGAATATTGCATCCAATTCTGGGCTCTCCAGTTCAGGAGGGACAGGAATCTACATGAGAGAGGCCAAAGGAGGGCTACAAGGATGCTGAAGGGACTGGAACACATCCTTGTGAGCAAAGGCTGAGAGCCCTGGGGCTCTTTGGTCTGGAGAGGAGAAGACTGAGAGGGGATCTAAACAATGCCTATAAATATCTGAGGGCTGGGGGTCAAGAGGGAGGGGACAGGCTCTGCTCACTTGTGCCCTGTGATAGGACAAAGGGCAGAGGATGTAAACTACAGCACAGGAGGTTCCACCTCAACCTGGAAGTGTTTAAAATAAGACTGGAATGAGGCTCTTTTAGTGCCATGGCTTAGTTGAGTAGGTGGTGTTGGGTGATAGGTTGGGCTTGATGATCTCCAAGGTCTTTTCCAACCTGGTTAATTCTCTGATTCTGTAACCTGAGGAAGGTCTTTATTGTGAGGGTGACAGAGCCCTGGAGCAGGCTGCCCAGAGAGGTTGTGGAGTCTCTTTCTCTGAAGAGCATCCTTGTGTGACCAGTGCTTGGTTCTACAATCCTGCTCTGGCAGGGGGAGTTTGGACTTGAAGATGTCCAGAGGTCCCTTCCAACCCCTAAGATCCTGTCCTGGGAGTGTGCTTCTGTCTACAGGAATGAGTGTGAAAAGACTTCCAAGAGGAGTTAGGGAAAACAGGAAAGCCTGTTGGAGAGAGAAACTGTTGAGTGCAGCTGGATAACTTCCTGTTATTGCCATATCCAAATGTTTGGGGTTTGACTGGATGATCTCCAGAGGTTCCTTCCAAGCCAAAGCTTTCAAGGAATCTGTTTTTTGTTACCATGCTCTTTGCAAGAACAAGAACAACATCATCTGCCAGCAGCCAAGCAAGATATATCTCTGCTCATAGCCCCACACCTGAAACAAGGTAGAATGATGGCATGAGGACCATCCCTGATTCCTTGCTATCCTCACAGAATACTGGGGGTTAGAAGGGACCTCTGGAGATCATCATGTCCAATCCCCTCTGCTAAAGCAGGGCACCCACAGCAGCTTGCCCAGAATTGCAGTGTGCAGGTGGGTTTGGAATCTCTCCAGAGAAGGAGACTCCACAACCCCCCTGGGCAGCCTGCTCCAGGGCTCTGTCACCCTCACACCAAGGAAGTTTCTCCTCCTGTTGAGCTGAAACCTTCTCTGTTCAAGTTTGTCTCCATTGCTCCTTGGCTTATCACTGTGCAGCACCCACAAGAGCCTGGCCCCCTCCCCTTGACACCCACCCCTCACACATTGAGAGACATTGATCAGATCCCCTCTCAGCCTTCTCTTCTCCACACTAAACAGCCCCAGGCCTCTCAGCCTCTCTTCCCAGGGGAGATGCTCAAGTCCCCTAAGCATCCTCCTGCCTCTCCCTTGGACTCTCTCCAGCAGCTCTCTGTCTCTCTGGAACTGGGGAGCCCCAAACTGGACACAGGATTGCAGCTGTGCTCTCAGCAGGGCAGAGTAGAGGAGAAGAACCTCCTGCTGGCCACACTTTTCTTGCTGCCCCCCAGGATGCCATTGGCTCTCTTGGCCACAAAGGCACATTGCTGAACCATGCAGAACTTGCTGCCCACCAGCACTCCAAGGTCTTTCTCCAGAAAGACAAAGAAGAGGTGAACTTCTCAGAGCTGCCAGAAAACAGAAGTACTAAAGAGGACCACATGAAACCCAGCTGTATGGGGGAGCAGGCAAAACCCAAGAGGTTTAAGACACTGAAAAAGCCCTGAAAAGGGAAGTGTCTGGACCAGTCATTTCCTCTACTTCAGGAAGAAGTCATCATTGGGGTGAGGAAAAGAAGGTGCAGGGAAAACAGCAGCCAGCCAGCAGCCTGCTGTAGAGGGGTGCACCATGCAACACACAAGTCAGGGGAGTTTTAAGAGACCCCACTCTACATTTGGCAACACCTAAGCCCCTAATTGAACACCAAGAACATTTCCAAGGAGCCATCAGAAACTCTCAGTTCCAGTCATGGACTAAAGACACTGACACCAAAAGCTACTCTACCAAATCAAACGTGGCCATCAAATAAGCAGGTGGCCTTTGAAGGTCCCTTCCAACCCAAAGCCTTCTATGAAATGTGCTTAGGGTCACTTCTAGACCTGACACCAAGAGGCTTGGAGCAATGCAGGCCAGGAGCTCAAACATTTGCCTCCAAATGAGCTGCACGTCAAGGTCCCCATGGACCCTGCACCAAATCTCTCCAATATTGGGGTTGTTTTCCTACTTGCTAGCATACTCCAGAGTCAAAACGAGCCAGATGTGATTCCATGGACTACCACACTTCAGGTCTTTGTGCTTAATTCCTGCACAACATTCCCCCTACCTCTGCTCTCTGAAGAAGGAACTCTAGGCTCCATGATTCACTTGTCCTCTCAAAGACAGAGTGGGACAGGAGTCCAACCACAAACCACACCTGAAAAGAGGCAGCACTCTGTGCTTTAGGGGAGCAGACCCTTCTTAGAGTCAGAGCCTGGACTATTGAACCAGGCTTTGGGGGATTTAGTGGAGAAATTGTTTTGGGGTATCAGCTTTGAAGTCTCAACCTCAGCTCTGTGCTGTAATGGGACTAAGAGTGGAGGTTAATGAGCACTGAGGTCATCACCATGGTTTGACACAAGCTTCTACCTAGCTGGATGCATAAATATCTGCTAACTTTAGCTAAAGAATTGGATCCTGCAGCTCTATTGCTTACTGCAGCAGTCTCGGGTGCCACACATGGTTTAATGGCCATGGTGGTCTTGGGTTGATGGTTGGACTTGATGACCTTAGAGGTCTTTTCCAACCAAAACAGTTCTATGATTCTATGAAAGCAGCAAATGCTTCTCCTTGTAGGATAAACCTCAATCTCAGCTCTACACTGCAATGGGACTAACATTGGACCTTGATGACCATTGAGGTCATCACCATGGTTTGACACAAGCTTCTACCCAGCTGGATGCACAAATATCTGCTAACCTTAGCTAAAATATTGGATCCTGCAGCTCTGTTTCTCACTGCAACAGTCTTGGGTGCCACACATGGTTTAATGGCCATGGTGGTCTTGGGTTGATGGTTGGACTTGATGACCTTAGAGGTCTTTTCCAACCAAAACAGTTCTATGATTCTAGTGTGAGGTGTCCCTGCCCACGGCAGGGGGGTTGGAACTGGATGGTCCTTGTGGTCCCTTCCAACCCTGACTGATTCTATGATTCTATAAGAGCAGCAAATTCTTGTCCTTGCAGGACAGAGAGCTTCTGCTGCCAACATAAACAGAAAACTCAGATCTACAGCCAGGAAAAGCCAAGTAAAAGTCAAATTCAGTAGTCCCAGGTGCTGCAAGGGTCCTGGAATCCTACTGTGGCAAGGTCTGTGATGCAGCTTCACACAGCCCAGCAGCCTTTCCCCCTCTCAGCTAGATCAGCACCAAAGCTGTTGGCATCAGCAGGCCAGGAAATAAAAACAAACACAGAGGCTGCTGGAGGACATCATCTTCAGGAGCTGGTGCTGTCCTTCCCCACACGAAGCTGAGAGGTCTGTCCACATGGTCAGTGACTGCAGGGGAGGCTGTGGGTGGGAGGTGGACACAGCTGGAGCCCAGAGGTCATCTGCTCATGCGCTGGAGGATGGTGACACAGCCATGGTAGCTGGTGCAGCGCTGCAGGGGGGGCTGCTGCTCCAGGCCCCCCGACACAGGGTCGAAGGTGAAGGCCTTGTCTGTGCCTTCCCCGTTCTCATCCCGGCCCCCCAGGATGTAGATCTTCCCTCCACACACTGTCAGGCCACAGCTCTCCTGGAAAGCAGAAGGAAAGCACAAGAGCTGAGGAGAAAGGCTCCAGCTCTAGGCAATGGGGATGAGCAAGAGGTTGACTCAACTCAATAGGCTCAAAGCACAAGAGCTGAGGAGAAAGGCTCCAGCTTCAGGCAAGAGGTTGACTCAGTTCAACAGGCTCAAAGCCCAAGAGCTGAGGAGTAAACCTCCAGCTTTAGGCAATGGGGATGAGCAAGAGGTTGTCTCAGTTCAATGGGCTAACCCCAAGAGCTGAGCAGCAAACCTCCAGCTTTAGGCAATGGGGATGAGCAAGAGGTTGACTCAATTCAACAGGCTCAAAGCACAACAGCTGAGGAGCAAGCTCTGGCTTGAGGGAAATGAGTTGTGGGAATGAGCAAGAGGTTGTCTCAGTTCAATGGACTCAAAGCCCAAGAGATGGGGAGCAAGCTCCAGGTCTAGGCAATGGGGATGAGCAAGAGGCTGACTCAGTTCATCAGGCTCAAAGCCCAGGAGCTGAGCAGAAAGCCTCCAGCTCTAGGCAGTGGGGATGAGCAAGAGGCTGACTCATTTCAACAGGCTTAGCTCTCACCCATCTAGCAGAAAGGAGCAGAAGCAGGTGAGTGATGTCTGGCTGTTGAAATGCTGCCATCTCAGTGTTTCACTAAGCTTAGACACTTGAACTGCTGCACACAAGTGATGTGGCCATGGCTGTTTCCAGCAGTCCACCAGGCTCACAGGCACACCAAGAGACCAGCCACCCAGCCAGCACCTCCTTGCAAGAGCCTCTGACAAGGGGACGAGTCAGATGGTGATGAGATGTGTGCCATCATTCCTCTACCCTGTGCCACAGCTCATATTGCAGCATGGCTCTGGAGTGCACAGCTGTGGTGACACTAAACCAAGGTAGACAACTGCCACCAGTGCAGCTGCAGTTCCCAGACTAGGCTAGAGCCAACACAACCCCTACCCTGAAACACAGAGCATGGAGAACAGGTCCTCCACACCAATACTTCCACCCTCCCCTGGCATTACTACCTAGTGTAGCCTCAGCCTGAGCAAGAAAACTTGGGTTTGCTCTGGGGGAGACATCCTCCAAGCAGCATGGACATGTTTGAGTTGCCCTGCAGAGGTCATGTTCATAGCCAAACCCATGATGTATTTCCCTTGCCCTTCACCCTCAGCAAAGCACAGGTGTCTCCTGTTCCACAGAGAGACTACTCAGAGCTTCTTTCCCAAACCTCTTCCTTACCAGAGGTCCAGGGAGGGTGGCTACTTCTTGCCAGCTGTCATTCCTTGGATCATAGCTGAAGATTTTACTGAGGAGTCCACCTACAACATAAATGATGTTGTCCAAGCAGACAGCACTGATGCACCTCTGGTAAAAAGGGGTGGGAGACAAGAGTGTCCACTTGTTGTCCTCTGGATCATAGCACTGGACCTGGGAGGGGAAACAGTGATCAGAAGGTGAATCTACCTCACCTTTGCTTGGATGAAGCTGCTGTTCACTAGAAATAAAAGCACTTGGGGGAAGAAGCATGGATGGGAGCTTCAACACCCAGAGATCAGTGCAGAGAGTGATGGGATGATGAGTCCCAGCATTCCCTCTTGTATTCAGGTCTACCAGACAAACTAACAAGCCCCTAGGGTAGTTGTCCTTGACCCAGCCAGCATGTGGGGAAGTGCTCAGAGATGGAGCTGAATGATTCTTCCTGCAGCTCAGGAGCATCATGTCTGGCTGCAGAGGTCTCCTCCAGGCAGCTCCTGCTGGTGAATACCCACAGGTCTTTGTTCCTGGGGTGTCTCAGGGCTGGCCAGGTTTCAGAGCACAACAAGCTCTACTGAAAGCATGTCTGACACACTGCCACCTCCTGACAACTTCTCTCTCTCTCTCTCTCAATCTCAATCTCTCTGCTCCCTAAGTCTCATCTCGCTCATGACTTCTCTGTCCCTTACAGCTCTTTGGCAGGAAGGGACCTGGGGGTGACAATGGCCAAGCAGCTGAAGAGGAGCCAGCAGTGTGCCCAGGTGGCCAAGAAAGCCAAAGGCATCCTGGCTGGGATTGGAAATGCTGTGTCCAGCAGGAGCAGGGAGGGGATTGTCCCCTGGCACTCAGCTCTGGGGAGGCCACACCTGGAGTGCTGTGTCCAGTTTGGGGCACCTCAATGCAAGAGAGATGTGGAGGTGCTGGAGCCAGGGCAGAGGAGGGCAAGGAAGCTGGGAAGGGCCTGGAGAAGAAATGTGATGGAGAGCACCTGAAGGAGCTGGGGATGGTTAGTTTGGAGAAGAGGAGGCTGAGAGGAGACCTCAGTGCTGTCTGCAGCTACCTGAAAGGAGGTTGTGGAGAGGTTGGTGCTGGTCTCTTCTCCCAGGTGATTAGTGATGGAACAAGAGGGAATGGCCTCAAGCTGTGACTGGGGAGGTTTAGACTGGACAGTAGGAAACATTTTCTCCTGTCAAGAGTGGTGAGGCACTGGAATGTGGTGGGCAGGGAGGTGGTGGAGTCCCCAAGCCTGGCTGTGTTTGAAGGTGGTTTGGATGTGGTACTTGGGGCTCTGGTTTAAGGGTGAGCCTTGTAGGGGAGGGTTGTGGGTTGGATTTGGTGACCCTGAGGGTCTTTTCGAACCTGAATGGTTCTGTGATGCTGTGATCTCACTCATGACTTCTCATATTATAAGGGTCCTTCATTAGTCTTCAAGTCTAAGACTTCCTTACAGCTGGAGATATTCAAGACCCACCTGGCTGTGTTCCTGTGTGACCTGCTGTAGGTGATCCTGCTCTGGCAGGGCTGGGTTGGACTGGATGATCCCTGGAGGCCCCTTCCAATCCCTGACACTCTATGATTTAAGGACAACCCCATTGCTCCCCAACGTTCCTTGGCAAACCCTCTTTACTTGGAGCTCTTCATCCCTTCTCAGTGCCCTCCCCCAGCCTTACCTTGTCGGTGTTCGTGGTGTCATCCACAGCACCCCCCAGCACGTAGAGCTTGTTCAGGCAGGAGACCACAGCTGCTGAGCTCACAGCTTGAGGCAGGGGGGCCAAGGTTGCCCAGCTGTTGGAGAAGGTATCATAGCACTCCACGCTGGAGAGGCGGCCAAAGCCATCAAAGCCTCCCACGGCGTAGATCTGCCACAGAGGGAGCAAAGAAAGGTGGTGAGAAACTGCTGGACTCACCTTGGTGAGCACACGAGGAGAGGCCAGGACTGGGCCAGTGTTATGGGTTTGAGAACCAGAGAGGTTCTTAAGGTCCCAGGGGTAGACACTGGAAAGTGTAATCTTGCTTATTTCATTCCCATCAGCCTGCAGCCGGATGGAAATGGACTGGGAGGCTTGGCTGAGACACCTGAAGGCTGTGTGGGCATTCAGCAAGACTTGGGACAGACTGAGAGCTGGGCAGAGAGGAAGCAAATGAGGTTCAACAAGGAGAAGTGCAGAGTCCTCCACCTGGGAAGGAAGAATCAACTGCAGCAGGACAGGTTGGGACATGATCATAGAATCAAGAAGGCTGGAAGAGACCTCAAAGATCATCGAGTCCAACCTGCAATCTGCTGGAGAGCAGCCCTGGGGAGAAGGACCTGGGAGTGCTGGTGGGCAACAAGTTCTGCATGGGACAGCAATGTGCCCTGGTGGCCAAGAAGGCCAAGGGGGTCCTGGGCTGCATTCAGAGGAGTGTGGCCAGCAGATGGAGGGAGGTTCTCCTCCCCCTCTCCTCTGCCCTGCTGAGACCTCACCTGGAATACTGCATCCAATTCTGGGCTCCCCAGTTCAGGAGGGACAGGGATCTGCTGGAGAGAGTCCAAGGGAGGGCTGCAAGGATGCTGAAGGGACTGGAGCCCTGCCTGGTGAGGAGAGGCTGAGAGCCCTGGGGGTGGTTAGTGTGGAGAGGAGAAGGCTGAGAGGGATCTGATCAATGTCTATCAATATCTGAGGGCTGGGGGTCAGGAGGGAGGGGACAGGCTCTGCTCACTTGCACCCTGGGATAGGACAAGGGGCAATGGATATAAACTCCAGCACAGGAGGTTCCACCTCAGCATGAGGAGGAACTTCTTCACTGGGAGGGTGACAGAGCACTGGAACAGGCTGCCCTGAGAGGTTGTGGAGTCTCCTTCTCTGGAGCCTTTCCAGCCCCATCTGGATGTGTTCCTGTGTGACCTGTGCTGGATTCTGTGGTCCTGCTCTGGCAGGGGGATTGGACTTGATGATCTCCAGAGGTTCATTCCAACCCCTAACACCCTAGGATCCTGTGACTATTGTCTCTTCTGCCCAGCTTTCTTGTAGCCCCCTTCAGATCCTGGAAGGCCACAAGAAGGTCTCCTGGGAGCCTTCTCCTCTCCAGACTGCACAACCCCAACTCTCTCAGTCTGTCCTCATAGCAGAGCAGCTCCAGCCCTCTGCTCATCCTGGTGGCCCTTCTCTGGACACCTTCCACCACATTCTTGGTTATGTCCTACTTGTTCTTCCATCCAAACCATCTCTACATGACCCAGAGGACACACTGACAGCTTCTCATTGTACAGGGCAGCAGGAGAAGGTTGGGTGGGGGCTGGATAATGATCCATGGGGCTTGCCCCAAAATGTGCTCCACTGCTTACCTTGCCCTGAAGCGTTGCCATCTTGTGCCTCCATCGACCTTTCTGCAGGCAAGCAACCTTGATCCAGACATTCAGCTGGGAGCTCAGCACCCAGACATCATTGCTGCTGATGTGTCCTCCTGAAAAGCAGAGGGATGGTGGCTGGTGTGACCCTGAGAACAACTCCATCACCTCACTGCACCACAGCGTTGCCTGCTTCCTCCACGCAGTCTCAGAGTCTATCAGAGGTTGGAAGGGACCTCCAGAGATCATCAGGTCCAACCCCCCTGCCTGAGTAGGGTCACCCAGGGGAGTCCACACAGGAATGCATCCAGGTGGGGTTGGAATGTCTCCAGAGAAGGAGACTCCATGACCTCCCTGGGCAGCCTGCTCCAGGGCTCTGTCACCCTCACACCAAAGAAGTTTCTCCTCCTGTTGAGCTGAAACCTTCTCTGTTCAAGTTTGAACCCATTGTTCCTTGGCTTATCTTACCTAATGAGGTTGTGGTAAGCTCAGGTTGGAGAACTGGGCCAAGGCTTGACATGAATTTGTGTATTTTGTATTTCTGTCTTTATTTGTGAACAATATTTCCATTTTAACTTTCCAACTCCGTGGAGCCTTTTGATTTTCCTCTTTCGGGTGAGTAAAATTTCATTCTGTCCCCTCAATCCAAGAGAGCCAGAAAGACAGGCAGGAAGCCAGACTGAAACATTGGGGTTGGACTAGGTGAGCTTTAGAAGTCATTTCTAACCCAAACCATTCCATGGAGCACCCAAAAGAGCCTGGCCCCCTCCCCTTGACACCCACCCCTCACACATTGAGAGACATTGATCAGATCCCCTCTTAGTCTTCCCTTCTCAAGCCCCAGGGATCTCAGTGGAACAGCTTAGGCCAGAGTAGGGTCACAGGGTTTGGGTTGTGTAAGCTCAGCTTCCCAGTGGAGATAGCAGCTGGACTTGTACCATCTGGACTCATCACACTGCTCCATCCCTTACATGGACCTCATCTGACAGGAATTATATCTTAAGTAAAACTATGATGTTTTGGGACTCCCTAATAGAATCACAGAATGGTGTGGGCTGGAAGGAATCTCCAAAGCTCATCCAGTCCAACCCCCTCTGCACTCAGCAGGGACATCCCCAACTGGATCAGGTTGCCCACAGCCCTGTGGAGCCTCACCTTCAATATCTCCAGGGATGGACCCCAACCACCTCCCTGGGCAACCTGTTCCAGTGTTCCACCACCCTCCTGGTGCAGAACTTCTTCCTCACACCCAATCTAAATCTGCTCTGCTCTAGTCTGAACCCATTGCCTCTCCTCCTGTCCCTGCAGGCCTTTGCAAACTGTCTCTCTCCAGCCTTCTTGTAGGACCCACACCAAAAGCAGCTCCACAGCTGGACACTTTTGACAGATGTCCAACAGGAGGGAAAGTTTTTTTTAGATACTGTCACCCTTCCCCTTTAAAGGTGAAATTGTTCCTTAGGACACCAAAATCCAAATCACCTAGGGAGAAACTCCACCATGAAGTGACTCTGGGATGCACATGAACGAGTCCTGGTGAGCAGACCTCAGGAGGTATTGTCCAAGCAGAAGGCAACCAGGAAGGGACCACTTGGTACAGGGTCTCTCACCTGATATGTAGACATCGTTCTTCAGCGTGCAGGCAGCAAACTCTGACTTGGTGTAGCCAGGCAGGCTGGAGAGGGCTGTCCACTGCCTGCTCTTTGGGTGGTAGAGGTCAGTGAAGGGCAGCTTCAGAAGGCCTTTCTTATCACAGCCTCCAATGACAATGATGACTTCTGCCAACTCCATGAACCTAGACCATGAACAACATGGGTAAGTCCTCAGGCCTGGCTGCTCCTTTCCCTCATCCCTCCCATCCTAGTTAGAACATTGGCAGCCAGAAGGCACACAGGACAATGTCCTCTTCTGCCTCAGCTACTGATTTTCTGTGCATATCATTGCCCCTTCCCTTCTGTCTGCACCATCAAACCAAAAGCAACCTCCCAGTTTGGATGGGAAGGGGTCCAGGAGAAAAGGCAATGACCTTTAAAAGTCCCTCATGAGATTGGCTCCTGCCACTCACTCTCCCCCTTCCAGCACATTCAAACCTGAGAATTCTGAAGGCACTGCCACAAGCATGGAAAGCTGCTGCTGGCAGCCTGCCCACAGCAAGCTCTCTGCCTGGAGGGAAAAATGTTTCCAGGAAATGTCTCTCTCTCCAGCCTTAATAGCAATGAGCAGAGGAGACAGAAGGGGAAGGAGAATGCTGCCAGCTAGTAGGTGGCAAGAGAAGAACAGCTCTGGAGGAGGGGAAGGGAGAGAAAAAAAGGGTGAAAGAGAAGATTTGGAACACTTAGTCTTAGAATCACAAAATCTTAGGATTATTAAGGTTGTAAAAAATCTGAGAGTCATTAAGGTTGAAGAGATTTTACCTTAGAATCATAAAACCTTAGGATCACTAAGGTTGTAAAAAAATCTGAGAGTTATTAAGGTTGAAGAGATCTTTAAGATCATCAAGTCCAACCTTCTACCCAACAGCTCCATGACCACCAGACCATGGCCAAAGGTTTGAATACCTCCAGGGATGGTGACTCCACCACATCCCTGGGCAGCCTGCTCCAACACCTGAGCACTTTTGCAGTAATGAAATTGTTCTTAATATCCAGCCTAAGCCTCCCTGGTACAACTTGAGGCCATTATCTCTTGCCTTGTCACTAGAGACTTGGGAGAAGAGGTCAACCCCCACCTCGATCCAACCTCCTTTCAGGTAGCTGTAGAGAGCAGTAAGGTCTCCTCTCAGCCTCCTCTTCGTCAAGCTAACCAATCCCAACTCCCTCAGCTGATCCATCACCAGCTCTGCCATGGTTTTTGCAGGGTGAGACAACTCAGTTAACACCAAAGCCATAAACAGGAGGAGGCAAAATGTGGATGCTGGAGGGTGGGATTCATCCCCAGTGGATTTTAGCTGCTTGCACCTTGGAGGAGGTCACCACAGACCCTCTCATTGAGAAGTTCTGTATGCAAGAGCCTGCTGTGGCATCCAGCACAGTGAATTGTGTCAAACCATCTCCATCACCTGACAGAAACATGTCCTAAATGTCAAACTGGGACTTCTCAGATGCCCTGGGGCAAACTCCAGCCTTCTCTCTAGGATGCTTCACCCAGCAGCCAAAAAAAACCCCAAGCCCCACAAATCTTCATTCACAGAATCACAGGGTAGAGGGTGTTGGAAGGGACCCCTGGGGATCATCTAGTTCAACCCTTCCTGTTCAAGCAGGGTCACCTAGCTCAGGTGGCACAGGACCACTTCTAGGTGGGTTTTGAAGCTCTTCAGAACAGGAAACTGCACCTAAGGGACTTGTGGCACCCTGGAAAAACAGCAGAGGCTTAAAACATGGTTGGTCAAACCCAACCTTCACAATCACAGAGAGCTGCAGATTTCTCTACACCCCCATCCCTTGAAATCATTTTTTCTTCTCCTCCCCCACTTCACTGGCAGTTGCCTATGCTAGGAGCTCTCCATCTTCTTGCTGCTCATCAAGGATGTTAAGGTAGCCACCTGGCAAGCAAAGTTTTGGTTTGGTTGGTTTTTGTTTTTTTTTTTTTTTTTGCTCTGGACATGAATTCCTGACCCTGCAGCAATGCCTTGGAGCTAGGCACCACACTGATGTCCTGGGGAACTGAAGCTGATCCAGGTTTTCCTGCTGACAGGTAGGAGAGAGACCAAAAGAGGTGAAATGAGAGCAGAGCAGTGGCAGAGCTGTGAATGGAAGAGAGGACTCAACCCTTTAGACATTAGAGGGAATCTCTCACCAAGGAGAGACACTGGCACAGGTTGCCCAGAGATGTGGTGGAGGTCTCATCCCTGGAGACACTCAGTATCAAACTTGATCCAGTTGAAGATGTCCCTGGCTGACTGCAGGAGGGTTTGGGCAAGAAGACCTTTGAGGGTCCCTTCCAACCTGATGCATTCTGTGAATCTCTGCTCAGAGCATTGGTGAAAGCAGAAATGAAGAGCTCTAAGCACCTCTTTGTGACCACAGTCTGGCCAGACAGCAGCACTGCACACCCAGAGCAGTGACCAGGACATTCCTTGCCAACAACAGAAAAAGTGTCATGGGCATTAGGATCACAGAATGATAGAGGTTGGGAGGGCCCTCTGGAGATCATCCAAGTCCAACCCCCCTGCCACAGCAGGATCACCTAAAGCAGATCACATCAGAACATGTCCAGGCAGACCTGGAGTCTCTGGAGGTGGAGACTCCACAGCCTCTCTGGGCAGCTTGTTCCAGTGCTCTAGCACTCTCAAAGTAGAGAAGTTCCTTCTCATGCTCAGATAGAATCATAGAATCAGTCAGGGTTGGAAGGGACCACAAGGATCATCTAGTCCCAACCCCCCTGCCATGGGCAGGGACACCTCACACTAGATAGAACTCCCTCTGTTCAACTTTATGCTCATTACTTCTTGTCCTGTCACTGGGGACCACTGAGAAGAGTCTGGCCCCATTCTCCTGACACCCCTTGGATATTGCTAAGCATTAGTAAGATCCCCCTCAGCCTCCTCTTCTCCAAGGTGAGCAGCCCCAGCTCTCTCAGCCTTTCCTCAGATCAGAGATGTTTCAGCCCCCTCAGCATCTCAGGGGCCCTGCACCAGGCTCTTTCCAGTAGTTCTTTGTCCTTCTTGAGGTGGTGTGCCCAGAACTGGACACAGTACTCCAGGTGAGGCCTCACAGGTGCAAAGCAGAGGGGGAGAAAAACCTCCCTCAAGCTACTGGCCACACTCCTCTTAATGTATCCAAAGCTGCCATTGACCTTCTTGACCATCATGGAATTGTTTAGGTTGGAACAGAGGTTTAAAGTCATTGAGTTCAACCTCACAAGAATCCTTTAAGCCAGGCCAACAGGCTCACAGGATATTAGGGGTTGGAAGGGACCTCTAAAGATCACCAAGTCCAACCCCCCCTGCCAGAGCAGGACCATAGAATCCAGCACAGGTCACACAGGAACACATCCAGATGGGGCTGGAAAGGCTCCAGAGAAGGAGACTCCACAACCTCTCTGGGCAGCCTGTTCCAGTGCTTTGTCACCTTCCCAGTGAAGAAGTTCCTCCTCATGGTGAGGTGGAACCTCCTGTGCTGGAGTTTATATCCATTGTCCCTTGTCCTATCCCAGAGTGCAAACACCTCCAGAGAGGCCAAAAGTGAAGCAATCAGAGAAAAAGGGAGGAAAAAAGCATTTTGAGAAGTGGCCTCACACTACAGCAGGCTGGATGACCTAGGGAAGAATCACAGAATCACAGAGTGTTAGGGGCTGGAAAGGACCTCAAAAGCTCATCCAGTCCAAGCCCCCTGCCAGAGCAGGAGCACCTAGAGCAGGTCACACAGGAACTCATCCAGGTGGGTCTTGAATATCTCCAGAGAGGGAGACTCCACAACCCCCCTGGGCAGCCTGTGCCAGTGTTCTGGTACCCTCACAGGGGAAAAATTCTTCCTTCTGTTTCCATGGAACTTCCTCTGCCTCACCTTCCACCATTGCTCCTTGTGCTGGCATTGGGCATCACTGGGCAGAGCCTGGCTCCAGCCTCTGGGCACTCCCCCTGCACATCTTTAGCACCAGCAATGAGCTCACCTCTCAGGCTCCTCCTCTCCCAGCTCCAGAGCCCTCAGCTCCCTCAGGCTCTCCTCAGAAGGAAGATGTTCCACTGCCTTCAGCATCTTTATGGCTCTGAGCTGGACTCTCTCAAGCAGTTCCCTGAGGTCCTTCCTGAACTGAGGGGCCCAGGACTGGATACAATATTCCAGATGTGGCCTCAGCAGGGCAGGGTAGAGAGGGAGGAGAACCTCTCTTGACCTACTGACCACAGCCCTTCTGATCCACCCCAGGATGCCTTTGGCCTTCTTGGCCACCAGAGCACATAGCTGGCTCATGGGCAACCTCCCACCCACCAGGACCCCCAGGGCCTTGTCCCCTTCACTGTTCTCCAGAATCTCAGTCCCCAACCTCTACTGCTCCCTGGGGTTGTTCTTTCCCAGGTGCAAGACTCTCCCCTTGCCTTTGTTGACCTTCATTCAATTTCTCCCTGCCCAACTCTGGTCCCACTGAGTGGCATCACAACCCTCAGGCATGTCAGCCACTCCCCCCGGCTTGGTGCCACCAACAAACTTGCTGAGAGGCTGTGGTTTACCTTCTGGGTCTTGACCTCAAAGAGCTGACCTCGTTCCCAAGGATGTAGTACTTGCGAGCCTCATGCAGCAGAGGAATGCACTCCTTGGAGTCCTGGATGAGTCCATCCATTTCCACCTTCTCCAGGAAGTAGGTGGGATCCAGCAAGGGCAACCTCACATGCTCCAGGAGGTCCTTCAGAGCTGCCTTCCTGCCGGGCACGTCGTGGCGCACCCAGCGCATGACCGCCTCGAAGACCACCTCCTCCTTGGGCACCACCAGCTGCTCCTCAGACAGATACTCCACCAGCTCCTTCACGCCCATCTCCAGGAACTCCTGGTGGTGGGACACCTCCACAAAACACTCCAGCATGAACCTCTTGCTCTTTTCTGCCAGCGAGGTGATGGAGAAGGAATCGGCAAACTTCATCATGCCCAAGCAGTTGCAAGGGTGGAGCTGGCCTTCCAGGAAGGTGGCACAGGCATCCCTCAGCTTGGAGATCTGCAGCAGGTCAGCCAGCTCCAAGATGCCTTCAACGTTGTCCTCCTGGATGACGAGGTCCCCCCCGTACATGTAGTCAAGCAGCAGAGACATGGCGGAGGCGGAGATCTTCTGGATGTTGACAATGTCCTGGTGGCCTTCCTTGAGGTTGCCACCAAACATGGCCCTGAAGTAGGTGCTGTTGGCTGAGAGGGTGGCACGGTGGCAGGGGAACTCCTGCCCGTCGATCAGCAGCACCACGTCGGTGAAGATGCCGCTCCGGCGGTAGGAGTTGAGGGTCTGGAGGATCTGCTCGGCGTGGCAGGACCCACTGCAGAGCTTCACCTGCAGCTTCTCCTGGCTGGAGTCCCTCCTCACCTTCTCCAGGCTGCTGGTCCCCAAGCTGGATTCTTCCTTCATCGTTCGGCGCATCCTGACCGGGGAGCGGCGAAGGAGAGGAGAGAAGAGCAAAGCAGGAGGAGATCTCAGTGCAATATCCAACACAGTCTCAGAGTCTATCAGAGGTTGGAAGGGACCTCCAGAGATCATCAGGTCCAACCCCCCTGCCAGAGCAGGAGCACTCAGGGGAGTCTGCACAGGAATGCATCCAGCTGGGGTTGGAAAGGCTCCAGAGAAGGAGACTCCACAACCCCCCTGGGCAGCCTGTCCAGGGCTCTGTCACCCTCACACCAAAGACGTTTCTCCTCATGTTGAGCTGAAATCTTCTCTGTTCAAGTTTGAACCCATTGTTCCTTGGCCTATCATTGTGAACCACCCAAAAGAGCCTGGCCCCCTCCTCCTGACACCCACCCCTCACACATTGAGAGACATTGATCAGATCCCCTCTCAGCCTTCTCTTCTCCACACTAAACAGCCCCAGACCTCTCAGCCTCTCTTCCCAGGGGAGATACTCAAGTCCCCTAAGCATCCTCATGGTTTCTGCATCTTCCTCAGTACCATGAGGAAGCACAGATTCCAGTCCAAATATCATAGAATCATGGAATGGTCTGGGTTGGAAGGGACCTCCAAAGCTCATCCAGTCCAAGCCCCTCTGCACTCAGCAGGGACATCCCCAACTAGATCAGGTTGCCCACAGCCCTCTCCAGCCTCACCTTCAATATCTCCAGGGATGGGACCTCACCACCTCCCTGGGCAACCTGTGCCAGTGTTCCACCACCCTCCTGGGGCAGAACTTCTTCCTCACATCCAATCTAAATCTGCTCTGCTCTCCTTTGAAGCCATTGCCTCTCCTCCTGTCCCTGCAGGCCTTTGCAAACAGTCTCTCTGCAGCCTTCTTGGAGCCTCCTTCAGGTCCTGGCAGGCTGCTCTGAGGTCTCCCTGGAGCCTTCTCTTCTCCAGGCTGAACACCCCCAGCTCCCTCAGCCTGGCCTCACAGCAGAGCTGCTCCAAGCCCTGAGCATTCTCCTGGCCCTCCTCTGGAGCCTCTCCATCAGCTCCATGTCCTTCCTGTGCTGAGGGCTCCAGAGCTGCACACAGCACTGCAGCTGAGGTCTCCCCAGAGCAGAGCCAAGTGGCAGAATCACCTCTCTGGCTCTGCTGCCAACACTGCTTTGGCTGCAGCCCAGGCTGCCCTTGGCCTTCTGTGCTGCAAGCTCACCCTGCCTGCTCCTGGCCAGCTTCTCCCCCACCAGCACCCCCAAGGCCTTTTCCTCAGGGCTGCTTTCTCTCCCCTCCTCCCCCAGTCTGGATTGACAGTGAGGATTGTTCCAGCCCAGGGGCAGATCCCTGCCCTTGCTCTTGTTGAACCTCAGGAGGTTCCCCTGGGATCACCTCTGCAGCCTGTCCAGCTCCCTCTGGATGCCATCCTGTCCCTCTGGGGTATCCACAGCACCACTCAGCTTGGTGCCATCTGCACACTGCTGATGGTGCCTGGATCCCACTGCCTATAACATTGATACAAATATTAAACAGCACAGGTCCCAGGACAGAGCCCTGAGGGACACCACTTGGCACTGCTCTCCATCTGTACTTCAAGCCACTGAGCACCACCCTCTGGATGCCACCATCCAGCCAATTCCTTACCCACTGAGCAGTCCACCCATCCATGGCTCTGTGGTGTTCACACACCCCTCTCCAGGCAGACAGAGAAGGTTACCTTGAACTTGTCCTGAGTCAGAAGCCCTGTTTTAGCTCTAGTCCTTCATCAATCTTCCTACAATTTCATCCTCCAGAGAGCCAACCACACCTGGCCACAGACCCAAAAGGTGTTCACATTCTCCCATGCTCTAGAAGACACCTCCTAGCTCCACCAGCACCAGGATGTGTGCAGAACAACCAAACCTAGCTCAGAGGATCTTCCCTCCACCACCCCAAGAAAGCATCACTCATGCCTCAAGAATCACAGAATGTTAGGGGCTGGAAGGAACCTCCAGAGATCCTCCAAGTCCAACTCCCCTGCCAGAGTAGGATCACCCAGGGCAGGTCACACAGGAGCACATCCAGGTGGGTCTTGAATATCTCCAGAGAGGAAGACTCCACAACCCCACTGAACAGCTTCTTCCAGTGTTCTGTCACCCCCACAGGGAAATAATTCTTCCTCCTGTTTCCTTTGAGCTTCCTATGCCTCACCTTCCACCACTGCCCCTTGTGCTGGCATTGGGCATCACTGGGCAGAGCCTGGCTCCAGCCTCTGGGCACTCCCCCTGCACATCTTTGTCAACATGAATGAGGTCAACCCTCATCAGTTGGGAAAACCATACCACAGGGGAGCTGTAAAGGCCTGAAGTGCAGGGAAGCAGCATGACAAGCCCTAACTAAATAAGAAATCATGGGGGGAAGGTCCTGAACACCCCAAAGGTGGCTGACAGGTGGCCAGGGAGGAGGAGGGAACCTGCTGTAATTCAGTTTAAAGTGATTCAGAGAAGTTACAACAAAGGCAACTCTCTGAAGACTCCACATGCTGCTGACACATGCTCCAGACAGATCTTTATTCCCTCCTCTTCTCTCCATGCTCCACACACATTTCCAAGCCATTAGGGTCATGCACATCTCAGAGCTGGGAAGAAACAGATCAGGCTGACACCTCCCCCCACACCCTCAGAAAGAAACACCTCTCCTCCCTCCCCAAGGAATCCAAATGCCCTTCCCCAGCTCACCTCTCTCCCCTCTCCAAAGGGGACTTTGCCAGTGCCAAAGAAAGAGTAGGTTTGCCCCATTGCCCCCTCCTCTTTGGGGGGCTCACCTTCTCCATCCAAGAACCACACCACCAGCAAATGTCTTTAAACAGAATCATCAATAAGGTTGGAAAAGACCTCGAGGATCATCAAAGTCCAACCTGTCACCCAAGACCTCATCACCACTAAACCACGAAGCCTCCCCAGCTGCTAGTGCAAGAAGTTCCCAACCTTACCTGGCCCACAGGTTGTCTGCTCCAGGTGGGACCTTAGCAACTTCCCTCTCGGAGACCTCCCATCCAACAACAACCACCACAGAGCCAGGTCGCCGGCAGGCAGCACCACGGCTCGGCCCTTCTGCTGCAACGCTTGAGGAAGCACAAAAGCATCTCCTTTATCCTCACTGCCTGAGAGGTGGGGGGAGAGATGGAGGAGGGAGGGGGATGGGGGAGAAGGGAGAAATCTGCTTTTGTTTTCCTGAATGCCAGAGAGCTACAGGGCATTAGCCATGCAGCTGTCAATAACAACCGACCGGGGAGGAGCTAGGAGCAAGGGAAAACGCATCCCAGCTCAGGGGAGGAAAAAAAGCAAAAGGCGACCAACAGCTAAATCTATCACACCAGGGCAGCTTTGAGAGGGTCGAGCCATCTGGAGAGCAAATTGAGGTCCAGGTGGAAGGATTTATTTGTTAGAGGCGCTGCCGTCTCGCTGGGAGCCACACTAATGCCTAGAAAATAACAGCTCTGGGAGCAGCAAAAAAAGAAAAAAAAAAAAAAAAACAACACAAAAAAAGACACCCAGAGGAGCAATGGATTGGGTCAGGGAGAAGCTGGAATCCCCCTCATTAACGCGTGCTAATTAGGTAATTAGGTCCTTGAGGAGGAGGAGGGCAGAAGGGGAAGTTTGCTCCCGGGTGGTTTCTTTTCGCCCTCCCCTCTAACTCCTCTCCCAGTTGCTGGTTGGATTTTTAAATGCTCCAAATCCAGGCAGCCCTGGGGAAGCTCCATGAGGTCAGGCTCTTAAAGCCCTCCAGTGTGCAGGCAGTTTTAGCTCCCCTCGCTCAGCATCTCTTTGAACAAGTTGTGTTGTCTGCTCCTCTGCCATCTCGGGGCTGCGGGGCACAAGCTGGCATCCTGCTTGCTCCCGACATTTGCATTTGAATCCTTGGCAACCTGGAAAAGGCTCCGATTTCCCAGCCTGAGCAGTGGGATGGGAGGCTTGGAGAGGGGGTTGGGGGGGATCTGCCCTGAGGACTTTCCACTCTGATGGAGTTGGCACTGCCAGGCTCCACCAACCACTTCTGGGTGTGGATGGAGCTAGAGGTGGCCAAGGTTGGAGCACCAGCACAAATGGTACTGACCCTGCCCTGTGGGGCACAGCTCCCCAGAGTGTTGGAAATGGAAAGCTGTCAGCTCCTTACAGCCACCAAGCATAGAATCAACCACCTGGTTGGTAAAGACCTCAGGATCATCAAGTCCAAGCCATAGCCTAACACCCCCTGTACACAACTGGGGGGGGACAGGGATCTGCTGGAGAGAGTCCAAGGGAAGGCTACCAGGATGGCTGAGGGACTGGAGCAGTGCCTGGTGAGGAGAGGATGACAGCCCTGGGGGTGGTTAGTGTGGAGTAGAGACGGCTGAGAGGGGATCTGATCAATGTCTAGTGGCAATGGAATAAAGCTGGAAGTGGGGAGATTCAGGCTGGAGGTGAGGAAGAAGTTCTTCCCCATGAGAGTGGTGAGAGCCTGGAATGGGTTGTGCAGGGAGGTGGTTGAGGCTCCATCCCTGGAGGTGTTTGCAGCCAGGCTGGATGAGGCTGTGGCCAGCCTGCTGTAGTGTGAGGTGTCCCTGGCCATGGCAGGGGGGTTGGAACTGGCTGAGCCTTGTGGTCCCTTCCAACCCTGACTGATTCTAGGATTCTATTCAAGATCTGAGGGCTGGGGGTCAAGAGGGAGAGGACAGTCTCTGCTCAGTTGTGTCCTGTGATAGGACAAGAAGTATGGAGGTTCCACCTCAGCATGAACTTCTTCACTGGGAGGGTGACAGAGCCCTGGAACAGGCTGCCCAGAGAGGTTGTGGAGTCTCCTTCTCTGGAGCCTTTCCAGCCCCATCTGGATGTGTTCCTGTGTGACCTGCACTGGATTCTATGGTCCTGCTCTAGCAGGAGGGATGGTCTTGATTATCTCCAGAGGTGTCTTCCAACCACTAACATTCTGGGATCCTGTTTTAGACCATGGCCCTCAGCACCTCATTCATAGGGTCACCAACCCCAGCTTCAAACACTGTGTGCAGCCCCAAGGGTGTGTGTGTGTGGGGGGGGGGGGGTTGGGAGAGGAAGGAGCAGCTACTAAGGGTTGTAAACACACAACAATGAGAAGGCTTTGTAGGGTGCAGCTGTCCCCACACCGATGCCAAGCCACCTATGGGAGCAGATTTCTGCAGCCACAACAAGCTGCTCTTGGCCCTGGAGCTCCTTGTGTGATGCCACCGTGCCACAGTGTGCCTGTCACTGTCAAAAGGCTGTGCTGCAACTCCTGCTGGTAACCTTTTGACACAGACCAGAGGGCATTAAATGATAGAATTGTTTTGGCTGGAAGAGACCTCTAAGGTCATTGAGTCCAAGTGTTAACCCAGCACTGCCAGCTCACCACTGAACCCTGCTCCTCAACACCACATCTACACAATTTCTTCAGTCCCTTCAGGGATGGGGACTCCATCACTTCCCTGGACAGCCTGTTCCAGGCTTTCACAACCCTTTCATGAAGGTGTTTGAAAGAGATGTCTGCTAGGCAGCATCTAGTGCTAAGGAAGGACCTCAACCTCTCCTTTGCTACCAGTGCCCTGGGGCTTCTCCCAGGATAGATACAGACCCCAGGAGCAGTGATCTTATAGAATTGTCAAGGTTGGAAGGGACCACAAGGCTCAGCCAGTCCCAACCCCCCCTGCCATGGCCAGGGACACCTCACACCACAGCAGGTTGCTCACAGCCACCTCCAGCCTGGCTGCAAAAACCTCCAGGGATGAGGCTTCCACCACCTCCCTGGGCAACCTGTGCCAGGCTCTCACCACCCTCATGGGGAAGAAATTCTTCCTAACATCCAATCTGAACCTTCCCATTTCTAGTTTTGCTCCATTTCCCCCCAGTCCTATCACTCCCTGACACCTCAAAAGTCCCTCCCCAGCTTTCTTGGAGCCCCCTTCAGATCCTGGAAGGCCACAAGAAGGTCACCTCAGAGCCTTCTCTTCTCCAGACTGAACAGCCCCAACTCTCTCAGTCTGTCCTCAGAGCAGAGCAGCTCCAGCCCTCTGCTCATCCTGGTGGCCCTTCTCTGGACACCTTCCAGCATGTCCATAGCCCTCTTGGAACAGAGGCTCCAGAACTGGATGCAGTACTCCAGGTGGGGTCTCAGCAGAGCTGAGCAGAGGGGGAGAATCACCTCCCTTGCCCTGCTGGCCACACTTCTCCTGCTGCAGCCCAGGCTCTGCTTGGCTTTCTGGGCTGCAAGTGCACATTGACAGCTCCTGCTGAGCTTCTCCTCCCCCAGCACCCCCAAGTCCCTCTCCTCAGGGCTGCTCTCCAGCCAGTCCCTGCCCAGCCTATATCAGTGCCTGGGATTGCTCTGACCCAGCTGCAGGACTCTGCACTTGGCCTTGTTGAACCTCATGAGGTTGTCATGGGCACAGCTCTGCAGCCTGTCCAGGTCCCTCTGGATGGATCCCTTCCCTCCAGCCTGTCCAGGTTCTCTGGATAGATCCCTTCCCTCCAGCCTGTCCAGGTTCTCTGGATGGATCCCTTCCCTCCAGCCTGTCCAGGTCCCTCTGGATGGATCCCTTCCCTCCAGCCTATCCAAGTCCCTCTGGATGGATCCCTTCCCTCCAGCCTGTCAGCTTCACCACACAGCTTGGTGTCATCAGCAAACCTCTTGCATTGGATTATGACTCTAAAATCCTTTCTTCACTGTAGAAGTGCTCAGTCCCTGACACATAACCCATGGGAGCCATCAGGTCCAAACCCACAAACATTAAAAAGGGAAAATACAAGTGT
This sequence comes from Indicator indicator, assembly GCF_027791375.1. Classification (NCBI taxonomy): domain Eukaryota; kingdom Metazoa; phylum Chordata; class Aves; order Piciformes; family Indicatoridae; genus Indicator; species Indicator indicator. The sequence continues at coordinate 1,106,283 of NC_072010.1, read as the reverse complement.
ACAGCATCAGGAACTCCAGGAATCTGGTGTGGAAAGCTCCCTCTGAATGTAGGACCAAAGCTTCCTGAAGGAGAAAGAGAGCACCACAGAATGGGGAGGCTTGGAAGGAATTGTGGAGACCATCCAGTGCAACCCCTCTGCTTAAAGCAGGGTCAGCCAGAGCAGGTTGCCCAGGGTCACAGTGTGCAGGTGGGCTTGAATCTCAAAAGCTCATCCAGTTCAACCCCCCTGCCAGAGCAGGGTCACCTAGAGCAGATCACACAGGAACACATCCAGGTGGGTCTTGAATATCTCCAGAGAAGGAGACTCCACCTCTCTGGACAGCCTCTGTGCATGTCAGGAGAAGAAAGAATTAGGAAGGAGAAGGGATGCAGCTAAGCTGCAGAGCAAACAAGAAAAAGAAGAATTGAAAAGTTCTCCTCCCTCTCTACTCTGCCCTGCTGAGGCCACATCTGGAATATTGTGTCCAGTTCTGGACCCTCAGGTCAAGAAGGACCTCAGGGAACTGCTTGAGAGAGTCCAGCACAGAACCACAAAGATGCTGAAGGCAGTGGAAGATCTTCCTTATGGGAGAGCCTGAGGGAGCTGAGGGCTCTGGAGCTGGGAGAGGAGGAGCCTGAGAGGTGAGCTCATTGCTGGTGCTAAAGATGTGCAGGGGGAGTGCCCAGAGGCTGGAGCCAGGCTCTGCCCAGTGATGCCCAATGCCAGCACAAGGGGCAGTGGTGGGAGTTGAGGCATAGGAAGTTCCATGGAAACAGGAGGGAGAATTTTTCCCCTGTGAGGGTGGCAGAACACTGGAAGAGGCTGCCCAGGGGGGTTGTGGAGTCTCCCTCTCTGGAGATATTCAAGACCCACCTGGATGTGCTCCTGTGTGACCTGCTCTGGGTGCTCCTGCTCTGGCAGGGGGGTTGGACTGGATGAGCTTTGGAGGTCCCTTCCAGCCCCTAACATCCTGTGATTGTGTGAAAGGACAAGGGGAAAGGTAGAAGAGAGGTGTAGATAGATCAGGTAATGGAGGCTGTGGTGAGGCATCCTGAGGGAGATGCTCACACTGTGGTCTGTACCTCCCCACCACATGCCCAAGAGGGAGAACTGCATCCTGCTTCTTCCTGGCACCACATTCCATGGCCCCCACCTTGCCATGGGGAGAGTCAGAGCACCCTTTTCACCCTCAGCCAGTGATCAGAAGTGAAGGACAGTCCATGTGGTGGTGGTAGGTCACAGGCTGGACTTGATCATCTCAGAGATCTATTCCAGCCTCACATAATTCTGTGATTCTGTCACTAGCCTCCAGGAGCAGAGATCAAAGCAAGAGGGCCAAGCAGATGAGTGAAGGCAGAGAAGTAACCAGAACAGAAACAGGGTCCAGAAAAAAAAAAAAAAAAGAGAGGGAGAAAACGAAGAGATTTAAGAGGGGGAAAGGAGCAACTTGGTTTCCTATTTCACATAGAGTCAGTACTGACGTTGAGCTTGGAACCTGCTCAGCATCTCCAACCATGAGGACATTGCTTGCACCAAGAGGCCAGGAGAAGAGGACTCAGCCTTCAGCCTTGTGCCACTGCTGCATCTGACACCACACCTGGGCTGCCCATGCTGAGTTTGAGCTGGGAAAGCTCATTAAGGCTTTAGTGGAGATCCCAGCATGATAAGAGTTTGAAGAGACCTCTGGAGATCATCTTCCAACCTCCCTTCCCCCTTTCCAGAGCAGGTTCACCTTGAGCAGGTTGCACAGAAATGCATCCAGATGGGTTTGGAAGGACTCCAGAGATGGAGACTCCATAGAAGAGATCATTGCCTCCTCCCTGGAGATACTCAAGGCCATGCTGGACACAGCCTGTTCTAGTGGCAGGTGGTGGGATGGGTGGAACTAGATGATCTCTAAAGGTCCCTTCCACCCCAACCCATTCTCTGATCATCTTTATGGCATATACCTGGGTAGGCTCAAGGCATCACCATCCAGACCCCAAGGACTACAACTCCCCTGGTAATTCTGAAGGGCTTGGAAAGGTTCCCAGATACCATGAGACCTATCCCAGTTGTCCCACCAAGCTCTGATTTATACAGGCAGCTTTAGAAAGGAAGGAGGGGGGAAAAAAGAGTTAAAGCAGCACAGCATTGGCTGTCCCAAGCCATTTGGGCTTAGAGCCAGCAACCCATCCTCAGCTCCTCTGTTTGAATAACAGACCCCAGCCTGCCTCACTCCCATCCCTCTCAATTTTCCAGCACCTCTCCCTAGGGTTCAGGATTAGTCCATGTTGTAGATCCTAGGTGCTCTACCCCCTTTTTCCCCCTGGGCACATTCTATATTTAGCACTCAAATGTTATTCCTGGAGCCAGACAAATTCCTGACAGGGTACTGACAAGCCAGCAGCAGCAGCAAAGCAGTGAGATCCTGTTGTGTTTCCCTTTTAATCCCTTTCAACTCGCAGTCAAATGCAGCCATTCAAGGGCTGGAGGGGAACAACCAGCTGCCTACCAAAGAATAATCCCACATTGACCCAGAGCAGATCCTCTCCTCAGCCCAAAGCATCCCCTGGCTGCAGCTGGCAACAGATCCTGGGGTGAAGAAGAAAGCAAGCAGAACAAGCACCAAGCAAGCCCTTAATATAGAAATTCAGCAAAGAACTGCTCAAGGACTTCCCAAGCTGGGCTTAGCACCCAGACTCCTGTGTTTAATAATTGCTAATGGAGCTAGGAACCATTTATTCTTTGGAGGAGCTCATGGATTTTGGCCTTCACAGCACCCTGGGGCAATGGCTTTGCATAATGTGTGTTAAAAATAAATTGCTTCCCATTTGTTTGGGTTGAGATTGCTGCCTGCTCAGTTCCCTGGGACCATCATTGGCCCCATGTGGCCACAAACACTGCAAAAAAATTGTTCTCCACTGGCTCTTGCAGATGCAGGGCTGCAGAGTTGCCTCCTTTCCACATGGCTGCCTGTCAGCTACTGTTTTATATAACCTGGGTGGGAGACAGCCACAGAATCATGGACCCTTGAAGGTCATCCAGACCAGCACCCTTGCCATGAGCCCTTTAACTTGCTCAGAGCCCCAGATAAGCTGACCTGGCATGGCTCCAGGATTGGAGCATCTCCCACCTCCCTGGGCAACATGGGGCAGGGGCTCATCACACTGTCAAAATTTCCTTCCTTCTATCTCCAGTCTGAATCTCTTTCAGTTTCAAACCATCCCCCCTCGTCCTGTCACCACAAGCCCTGCTCAAAAGTCTCTCCCCAGCTTTCCTGCAGCTCCCCTCTAAGTACCAAAAGGCCACTAGGAGGTCTCCCTGGAGCCTTCTCTTCTCCAGGCTGAACACCCCCAACTCTCCCAGCCTGGCCTCCCAGCAGAGGGCTTCCAGCCCTCCCAGCATGGCTGTGGCCTCCTCTGGCCCTGCTCCAGCAGCTCCCTGGCTGTGCTGTGCTGAGGACTCCAGAGCTGCCCCAGCACTGCAGGTGGGGTCTGAGCAGAGCACAGCAGAGGGGCAGAATCCCCTCCCTGCCCCTGCTGCCCACACTGCTGGGGATCAGCCCAGGGCAGGGCTGGCTCTGGGCTGGCAGTGCTTGGTGCCAGCTCATCTCCAGCTTTTCACCCCCCAGCACCCCAAAGTCCTTCTGCACAGAGCTGCTCTCCATCATCTCCCCCCAGCCTGGACTGATACTGGGGTTTGCCCAGTCCAGATGCACAACCTTAGTGTGGCCTTGCTGAACCTCGTGAGGTTCACATGTGCCCACTTCTCCAGCTTGTCCAGGTCCCCCTGGATTGATCCCATCCCTCAGGCACGTCACCCACACCACTCAGTGTCATCAAGAGGAGATGCAACACAGTTGTATGGCTCTCAAGAAGAACACATCTCCAAACCTCCCCCCCACTGTGGTCACACCTTTACCTCCCTCATGAAGCATGAAAAAAAGAAGGAGAAACACAGAGAGAAGGATCCAGGTGCCATCTCTCCATCAGGACATGGATAGATTGGATCCATGGCCAAGGTTAATGGGATGACCTTCAAAAAGGCCAAGGGCCAGGTCCTGCCCTTGGGTCACAACAACCCCAAGCAATGCTGCAGGCTTGGGGCAGTGTGGCTGGAAAGCTGCTGGAGGAAAGGGACCTGGGGGTGACAATGGCCAAGCAGCTGAAGAGGAGCCAGCAGCGTGCCCAGGTGGCCAAGAAAGCCAAAGGCATCCTGGCTGGGATTGGAAATGCTGTGTCCAGCAGGAGCAGGGAGGGGATTGTCCCCTGGCACTCAGCTCTGGGGAGGCCACACCTGGAGTGCTGTGTCCAGTTTGGGGCACCTCAATGCAAGAGAGATGTGGAGGTGCTGGAGCCAGGGCAGAGGAGGGCAAGGAAGCTGGGAAGGGCCTGGAGAAGAATGTGATGGAGAGCACCTGAAGGAGCTGGGGATGGTTAGTTTGGAGAAGAGGAGGCTGAGAGGAGACCTCAGTGCTGTCTGCAGCTACCTGAAAGGAGGTTGTGGAGAGGTTGGTGCTGGTCTCTTCTCCCAGGTAATTAGTGATGGAACAAGAGGGAATGGCCTCAAGCTGTGACTGGGGAGGTTTAGACTGGACAGTAGGAAACATTTTTTCCTGTCAAGAGTGGTCAGGCACTGGAATGTGGTGGGCAGGGAGGTGGTGGAGTCCCCAAGCCTGGCTGTGTTTGAAGGTGGTTTGGATGTGGTGCTTGGGGCTCTGGTTTAGGGGTGAGCCTTGTAGAGCAGGGTTGTGGGTTGGATTTGGTGACTCTGAGGATCTTTTCCAACCTGAGTGTCTCTGTGATCCTATGTGACTATGGAAGCAATCCCAGAACACACCACAACATCACAGGTGGGCAGGGGGAATACTGACAGTTTTATTTCACAGAGCATTGCAGAGTTTATTTTGGGCTAGGTCTATTTTCACTCTTTTTTTTATTGTTTTGTTTTGGGGTTTTTTGGTTTTGTTGTTTTTTTGTTTGTTTTTTTTTTTTCATCCTTTGAAAAAGAGAAGTAGGAAACATCCAGTACATAAAGGGTAACAGTGCATCAGGCATCAATTTGGGTCTCATTTCATTAAAAATAAAGGAAATAAAATTTAAAAAAAAGGAAATAGAAAAAAAAAGAAAAAAGGAAATAGAAAAAAGGAAATAAAAGAGAAAAAGGAAGTAGAAGAAAAAAATGAAATAAAAGGGAAAAGGAAATAAAAGAAAAAAGGAAATAAAAGAAAAAAGGAACTAAAAGAAGAAGAGGAAATAAAAGAAAAAAGGAAATAAAAAAGGAAATAAAAAGGAAATAAAAGAGAAAAAGGAAATAAAAAGGAAATAAAAGAGAAAAAGGAAATAAAAAAGGAAATAAAAGAGAAAAAGGAAATAAAAGAAAAAAGGAAATAAAAGAGAAAAAGGAAATAAGAGAGAAAAAGGAAATAAAAGAGAAAAAAGAAATAAAAGAAAAAAGGGAATAAAAAAGGTAATAAAAGAAAAAAGGAACGAAAAGAAGAAAAGGAAGTAAAAGAAAAAAGGAAATAAAAAAGGGAATAAAAGAGGAAAAGGAAATAAAAGAAAAAAGGAACTAAAAAAGGAAATAAAAGAAAAAAGGAAATAAAAGAGAAAAAGAAATAAAAGAAAAAAGGAAATAAAAATAAATAGAAAAAAGGAAATAAAAGGAAAAAGGAAATAAAACAAAAAAGGAAGTAAAAGAAAAAAGAAAATAAAAGAAGGAAATAAAAGAGAAAAAGGAAATAAAAGAAAAAAGGAAATAAAAGAGGAAAAAGGAAATAAAAGAAAAAAGGAAATAAAAGAAAAAAGGAAATAAAAGAAAAAAGGAAATAAAAGAAAAAGAGGAAAAAGGAAATAAAAGAGGAAAAAGGAAATAAAAGAAAAAAGGAAATAAAAGAGGAAAAAGGAAATAAAAGAAAAAAGGAAATAAAAGAAAAAAGGAAATAAAAGAAAAAGAGGAAAAAGGAAATAAAAGAAAAAGAGGAAAAAGGAAATAAAAGAAAAAAGGAAATAAAAGAGGAAAAAGGAAATAAAAGAAAAAAGGAAATAAAAGAAAAAAGGAAATAAAAGAAAAAGAGGAAATAAAAGACAAAAGGGAAATAAAAGAAAAAATAATTAAAAGGAAGAAAAAAGGAAATAAAAGGAAAAAAGGTGAACTGTTGAAAAAAAAAAAAAAAACCAACTGATTGCTGGATTGCTTTTTACCACTTCTGAGCTTCTGAAGCACTTCACCTTTCCATAAAGTCACCTCCAAGGTAAGGCAAGAACAGAACATGCAGGTGATTAGCAACAGATGCTGAGGTTTAAACAACAGCTCTCCACTTGGCAAGGACATCCCACCAGGAAGCTTTCAATGCAGCACCACATCAAAGGGGGAGAGCAACTCAAAAGCCTTCAAACACCCACCCCCCCAAAAAAAAACCCTTGCAAATTGTGCAGAACAAACCAAACCACAGACTTGAGAGTACCATAGAGAAGACAGTGCTGGGGAGGGGGGGATGGTAAGAGGCAGCATTGGACCAGGAGTCTTCTACTTGCATCCAGGGTGGATGCAAATGAACCTCTTGGTTTGCACTGCTCAGGAGGTGCTTCTCAAAGCATCATAATTCAGATTCTTCATCACCAATAGGAGAGTTTTTCTTTTCTTTTCACTTCTTACACTGAGCCTTCCTCTACTCTGCACTGCTGAGGCCACGTGTGGAATATTGCATCCAGTTCTGGGCTCCCCAGTTCAAGAGGGACAGGGATCTGCTGGAAAGAGTCCAACAGAGGGCTGCAAGGATGATTGAGGGACTGGAGCACTGCCTTGTGAGGAGAGGCTGAGGGTCCTGGGGCTGTTCAGTCTGGAGAGAAGACTGAGAGTCTGAGCAGAGGGATCTGATCAATGTCTATAAATATCTGAGGGCTGAGGGGTCAAGAAGCAAGGGACAGGGACAGCCTCTGCTCAGTTGTGCCTTGTCATAGCACAAGGGGCAATGGATGGAAACTCCAGCACAGGAGGTTCCACCTCACCATGAGGAGCAACTTCTTCACTGGGAGGGTGACAGAGCACTGGAACAGGCTGCCCAGAGAGGTTGTGGAGTCTCCTTCTCTGGAGCCTTTCCAGACCCATCTGGATGTACTCCTGTGTGACCTGTGCTGGATTCTATGGCCCTGCTCTGGCAGGGGGTTGGACTTGATGATCTTCAGAGGTGCCTTCCAGCCCCTAACATCCTGGGATCCTGTGATTTTTGAGGTTCAAAATGCTACTGGAGGACAACTTAAGAAAAAAAAAAATAAAAGAGCAGTTCAGTGATGCCCAAAAGAGCAAACTGCTCAGGGACGTTTCTGGTGTGGCTCGTTTCTGCCCTCCCCAAGCCTGCTTTGTGCAGTGAATGTGGTGCACATTAGCATCCCTCCCCAGACCTTCTCCTCCTCCTGGCTTCTCCCAGCTGCTCACAGGCTCTGCAACCCAACTTGGCCAGCACCCAAAGACTCAGCCTGAGCTCCCATTCCCTCCACAGGAAACAGCTTTGATGGTTCCCACCACTTTTCAAGGCAAGCTTCAAAGGAAGCTGGACCTCAATGGGATTTCTCACACTGCACCTTATGGCAACCAAGACCCAGCAAGGAAGTGACCCAGCACACACCAGAAGGCCACAGAGACTGAGCCAAGACCCATTCACAGCTCCAGCAGCCTTCCAGCTGGCTTCAGCTGCCTTGGGAACCAGCTCTGTGTGAACAGCAAAGAGGCCCAAAAAATGAGCTCCTCTCCCCAAGGCCTTGAAGGTGGAGAGCAGAGAGCTGAGACTGCTCTTGGGCTGGCTGTGAGCTGCTTCAGGATGGGGACAAAATGCTGTCACCCACTTAGTTTTTGTACCTCTGCTGTAGGATTTGGGTTGAAAGCCTTTGGAAACATGCAGATGGGAGCTCTTGCCTTCATGAGCTCTTCCAGCACCTGCTGCAAGACCACCACATCCTTTGGAGGACGTGAAAGTGCAGCTTCAAAGATCCTGCTTTTGAAGCAAGGAGGAAAAGGTCTTCTTGCAGGACTAAATTACACTTCAGGGCTGCTTCACCTTCCAAACTACTTACAGCTCCTTGCACAATGGGATAGGACAAGGGGCAATGGATATAAACTCCAGCACAGGAGGTTCCACCTCAACATGAGGAGGAACTTCTTCACTGGGAGGGTGACAGAGCACTGGAACAGGCTGCCCAGAGAGGTTGTGGAGTCTCCTTCTCTGGAGACTTTCCAGCCCCATCTGGATGTGTTCCTGTGTGACCTGTGCTAGATTCTGTGGTCCTGCTCTGGCAGGGGGTTGGACTTGATGATCTTTAAAGGTCCCTTCCATCCCCTAACATCCTCTGATCCTTCATCCATGGGCACCTGCTCAGCTCAGAGGTGGGGGGGAAGTCTCCTCTGCATCACCACCTCCTCTTCCCCTGCAGGTGCAAGGAGAGGGAAGCAAGGAGTGACTCCAAATGCCACTCAGAGTGGCAGGCACTTTAGCCAGATCTGAGTGGTGATGGTGCCCATGGCATTGCTTGTTGCAAGCCATCCAGGCTCCTGACAGAGCCCAAATCAGGGAGAAGATAGAAAGAAGGAGAGAAGGTGAAAAAGGGGGAGGGGGGGTGGGAGGGATGACCAAGAATCAAAGCATTGCAGCCAGCAGAGGTCAATCCAGAGCCAACCTTCATGATTTGCCTTCAAGGCTGTGGCAGAACAGTTTCAAGGTCATTGTCCAAGAGCATCCAGGCTTTGGGGAAGGAGGATGGGACAGGGAGAAGGAGCTCAAGTGACTGAGCCAGTGCAATCCCTTCCCTGGCTCTGAACTTCAGTGCTGCCTTCTCTCCCAGGAAAGCTTCTCTCCACCAACCTCCTGCTGCCTTCAAGCTAAAACTTCCTTGCCCAGGAAAGGAGGGAAAGGGAAGGAAACAAAAGAAACCAACCCCCAAAAAACCCAAACCCCAACCCATAACAAAAAACAACACTTCACAAGAACATCACAACGTTTCAGCTACACAATCTCTGCCCCCAGGGAAGGAGTAGAACAGGGCAAAGGGGAGAAAGGAGAGACACATCCAAGGGGAGTTTTTCCCAGGACCCTTCCCACCCGAGGGGACTTCAGGTTGTCACATCAAGATTCAAATAACTTCAGCCATAAGGTTGAGGATTTAATGAACACAGTATTTCCACTCATGCCCTGAAAAAAAAAGTTACACTCAATAAAAAAAAAAAAAAGAGACAACAACCAAACAATACCCCCCAAAATCAGATTTTTCTACATATTTACAAAAAAAAAGAAAAAGAAAAAAAAACAAAAAACAAACCCAAAGCCCCCCCAACCTCACAACCAGGGAGGTGGAGCAGCTAGCCAGGGGGTATGGGAAGGGTTAAGGGTCTCTGCCCAAGCAGCAGTTCCTGAAAGGTTCCCATCCCTCGGGCAGCAGCGGAGCACGGCTCGGACTGCGGCAGCAGAACGCTGGGGGGCGCCCGAGGGCAGGGTTGGAGCCCAGGCTCTCAGCTCAGCCGCAGCCTGGCGTCCCGCCGCTCCGCGGGGGTCACCACCTCGTTGGCGTAGCCGTTCTCGGAGCAGAGGGACAGCTCGTCCGGGGGCTCCACGCCGTTGTTGATCTCTGGGGAGCAGAGGAAAAAGCAGGGACACGGTCACAGGGGTGACAGGCACAGAAGCACAGAAACATTCAGCTCGGAAAAGACACTCAGGGTCACCAAGTCCAACCCACAACCCTGCTCTGCGAGGGGCACCACTAAAACCAGAGCCCCAAGCACCACATCCAAATCACCCTGAAACACAGCCAGGCTTGGAGATCCTGCCCAGCACATTCCAATCCCTGAACACTCTTGCCATGGAAAAAATGTTTCCTACTGTCCAGTCTAAACCTCCCCAGTCACAGCTTGAGGCCATTCCCTCTTGTTCCATCACTAATTACCTGGGAGAAGAGACCAGCACCAACCTCTCCACAACCTCCTTTCAGGTAGCTGCAGACAGCACTGAGGTCTCCTCTCAGCCTCCTCTTCTCCAAACTAACCATCCCCAGCTCCTTCAGGTGCTCTCCATCACATTTCTTCTCCAGGCCCTTCCCAGCTTCCTTGCCCTCCTCTGCCCTGGCTCCAGCACCTCCACAGCTCTCTTGCATTCAGGTGCCCCAAACTGGACACAACACTCCAGGTGTGACCTCCCCAGAGCTGAGTGCCAGGGGACAATCCCCTCCCTGCTCCTGCTGGACACAGCATTTCCAATCCCAGCCAGGATGCCTTTGGCTTTCTTGGCCACCTGGGCACACTGCTGGCTCCTATTCAGCTGCACCAATGAAATATTTACCTATCTCCTGTTATCATCCTATTTCCACCCCCTATATCATTTATCTTTTACTCAAATCCCCAGGAAATTTCCTGTTTACAATCAGTGTTTCAGGCAGGGACTAGCTCCAGCTGCCACTCTGCCCCACCAGCAGCTAATGACAGCTCTATGAAGACCATCCCCTCCCTCAACAGAGAGCAGGGTGACAGCTGAGTGATGAGGCCAAGACCTCTGCCTGGCCACTGTGGTGGGTTGAAAATTCCCCCCCAACATTAAATTTTGCCAGACCAGCTCAGTTGGAAGCAACTGAAAGCTGTATTTACAAGCACAACTACAATCTACAACGAAATGCAAGGAATAGGTACAAGTATAAAACATTTACAGGTATTTACAACTAATAAACAGCACAAGGACCCCCCCTGGCCAAGGCCCAGGGGAGCTGCAACAGCTTCTCTCCCCCCTGCCTCCCCTCACCCCCCTGTACAAAAGGGACAAGAGAAAGGAGCAGAGAAAGTTGCTGTTAGACTTAGCCAAAACACTGCAGCCAAGGTCAAGCAGAAGCAAGTTAGTCTCTCCCAGAGTGAAGAAGCAAGAAGAGAAAGAAATTGCTTTGGGAACTAAATCTTATGGCAGATATCTCTCCAATGGAAGTGTTTAGAATTGTCTTTCATAGAATCCTAGAATCAGTCAGGGCTGGAAGGGACCACAAGGATCAGCCAGTTCCAACCCCCTGCCATGGCCAGGGACACCTCACACTACAGCAGGCTGCCCAGAGCCTCATCCAGCCTGGCTGCAAACACCTCCAGGGATGGAGCCTCAACCACCTCCCTGCACAACCCATTCCAGGCTCTCACCACTCTCATAGGGAAGAACTTCTTCCTCACCTCCAGCCTGAATCTCCCCACTTCCAGCTTTATTCCATTCCCCCCAGTCCTGTCACTACCTGAGAGCCTAAAAAGTCCCTCCCCACCTTTCTTGGAGCCCCCTTCAGGTACTGGAAGGCCACAAGAAGGTCACCTCAGAGCCTTCTCTTCTCCAGACTGAACAGCCCCAACTCTCTCAGTCTGTCCTCATAGCAGAGCAGCTCCAGCCCTCTGCTCATCCTCTTCATTTTCCTTTTTTTTACACCCAGTAGTGATTTATTTACATTTTACCACTTGTCTGTTCAAGTCCTCAGGTGGAAAATTATTCCAGGCATCACCTAAAACTCCCCCAAGCCAGCCCCATCCTCCACACCTGAGAAGATGAGCTTCTCCTTCATGATCTTGACATCCCTGCTGGAGCGGCGGACAGCGGCGCTGAGCATGATCTGCTCCGGGTTGTAGGTCCTGATGCTCCCCAGGCGCCACCTGCAAGGCAAGAGGGAGGTCTCAGAAGCTGCTCTCACCCAGTCCTGGCAGCAGCCTCAGTTCCAGTGGCCACCAACAATCTGGAGAACAACTCCCAGAGACCCTCAGAGCTTTGCTCCCTTTGCCTCTAACGCAGCCCCACGTGGTAGGAGGATGCTGAGAGATGTTATCCCCGAGGGGCACTGCTGGATCCTCCTGAGCCACCTAGAGCATCCTAATTCCTCTCATGCCTCCCAGGGCAGCAGATGCTCCAAACCCCTAGCACATCAGTTGCCCAAAGGAGGTAGGGCTGTTGTAAGTCTTAGGGTTGGAAAGGGGGAACAGAAGGAGAGACCAAGGCAAGCAAAGGAGCCATAAGCTTTCCCTCACTGAGTGCCACGCTCACTCTTGTGGTAGAAGGTGGCTCAAAGAGAATTTAAGCTCTCAAACCTCAGATGCAGCAAAGGCACAGTCCCCACACATGGCTGTCACATAGGGTTCCCCTGAACATGACTTCTCCCAGAGGACTTTCCTCCCCAAACCTCAGGTCTTTACTCAGGTATTTCTACTCAGCCCCTCCACCTTTTCAGCCCTGATAGGACACCAGAAGTTCCAACCACACAAGCACCATGAGGCTGATGGGAACTTGGCTCTATTTAAAATTAGCCAAGCTTCTGTTTTCATTAATGAATGCATGCAAAGGAAATCACTGATGGTAGCAATCATCCAACTATTTAGGTTGGAGAAGACCTTTTAAGACCAAGCCCAACCAGCAACCCACCACAGCCATAAGCCACAGGAGAAGTTCAAGAGGGATTCTGTGGCAGAACTTCAGCTGCAGAGATGGTGGCACTGGAAGTGAAAGTGGTGCTGAAAGAGGGGGAAACAGCACTTGGTGGCTTCAGATAAAAGCAGCTTTACCCAAGATCCCACTGCAAAAGGATGCTGCTAAAGGTCAGGCTTCCACAGCTTCACTGATTCATGGAATGGTCTGGGCTGGAAGGGACCTCCAAACCTCATCCAGTCCAACCCCCTCTGCACTCAGCAGGGACATCCCCAACTAGATCAGGTTGCCCACAGCCCTGTCCAGCCTCACCTTCAATATCTCCAGAGATGGGGCCACAACCACCTCCCTGGGCAACCTGTTCCAGTGTTCCACCACCCTCCTGGTGCAGAACTTCTTCCTAACATCCAATCTAAATCTGCTCTGCTCTCCTTTGAAGCCATTGCCCCTGGTCCTGACTCTGCAGGTCTTTGCAAACAGTCTCTCTCCATCCCTCTTGTAGCTCCCTTCAGGTACTGGAAGGTCTTTAATAGGTCTCCCTGGAGCCATCTCTTCTCCATGCTGCACGACTCCATCTTCCTCATCCTGTCTTTATAGCAGAGGTGCTCCAACCCCCTGATCCTTTTCGTGGCCATCCTCCTACCTCCTGACCATGGAGAAAGGCTTTCAAGTACATCCCCTTGTCCCTGCTGGAACCAGGGAGGCTGGAAAGCTGTTTGATGGAGGAACAGCAAGGACTGGGGGCGGGGGGGTGGCTCATGGGGTTTCTGATCTTCTGGCACCATCTAGTGGCTCTCCCACACGAGAAAAGGTCATTCCCGTGAACATCTTTTTTTCTGCAGACCTATTTTTTCTTGGTGGTGTGTGGAATTTTCAACGTTTTTAGGGTGGCAACCACCTTCTCTTACATTTCTAATCCTCTCTCCAGCCTTGAGGAGCAAAAGATTTGAGAAGCCCAACACATCTTCAGCCTGGGCCTACAAAGCAACGCCCACAAAAGAGCTGGTGCTGATTTTGTGGCATTTCCATCCCCTTCCCAAATCCCAGTGGGTGACACTGCACCATCAGGCTCTGACTGGGGTATGGCTGAAGGTGGATGCTCTGCTCCAAGGAAGAAGGGGTGGGATGGCATCACAACACAACTCATAGACCCATGGAGAGAAGCAACACAGAGGAAGGACAAGGAGGTGAAAACATTCAAGTATAAAAAGCTTTCTATCATCATCATCATCTAAGCTGAGCCCTTCTGACCTGGGAGGCCACCAGTTGTTTTTGGTCCCATGCAGGCAGACCCCACTTGTGGTTGCAAGTGCAGAGGATCTTACAGGAGAAGACTTCTCCTTGAACTATAACCAGAACCAAACCACATTGCTACAAGAAGTCTTCTCTTTGCCACCAGCAGCATTACCAACATCAGGTTTGGCTGCGTGGCCAAAGGACATTGAGTGGCTTGAGGTGGGAGGGGTCTTAAAGAGGTTGGAAAGGACTTCAAGGATCATCCAGTTCCCACCCCCTCTGCCATGGGCAGGGACACCTCCCACTAGCCCAGGTTGCTCCAAGCTTCATCCATGATGATCTCTTGCTCACAAGTCCTAGATGTCCCATGCAGGGCAAGGGTTACCCTGAGTCACAGCCAGCCCAGCCTCAAAGGCTTGCAGGGACCAAGGACTTTGCTCCTCCTGCCAAGAGGAATCACCACTTGCTCTCTGCTCCCCATCTCACATGGTGGCTGTGGTCAGCTCCAGGGTGGCTACACAAGAGGTCAGTGACTTCCTCTCACAGGAGTACTGGGAGGGTGACAGAGCACTGGAGCAGGCTGCCCAGAGAGGTTGTGGAGTCTCCTTTTCTCTGGAGACTTTCCAGCCCCCTCTGGATGCATGACCTGTGCTAGATTCCATGGCCCTGCTCTGGCAGAGGGGTTGGGATTGATGAACTCCAGAGGTCCCTCCCAACCCCTAACCATCCTGTGGTTGACCAAACTAGGAGAGGCTGCCCCCTGTTTTTCCAGGGGCCACCTGGAAACGCCCTCTTAGGAGAGCCACCGCAACGTCACTCTGCCACCGGCGTCCAAAACCCTTTCTGCTGTGCTCAAGCAGCCTCTTTGGGTCTCCAGAAAGCTAAGTAGAAAAGAGCACCTCTCCTACCCCCTTGGGCTCTGGTGTGATGGGCCACACTTAGGACAGCGGCGTGCAAAAGGGCCAGACAGACAGCAGGTAGGTCTTGCTCTGGGAGGTTGGCATCAAAGCGGACCAGACGGACACGGGGTGGGAACAGACTAAAAGATACTGGGACAACAACACAGAGACAGCATAGAGCATGTTAGGGCCAACCTCTGGACCCTGGGGTTTGGTGGGGAGATGGCTAAATGGCAGGGGGAGGGGATGGGAGAGGAGCAAGGTGGAGGAGCGCAGGGGGTTGGTCGGTGCTGAGGTGAGGAGATGGAGCGAGCAAAGAGCTAAGCCAGCCACAGCCAGAGTCCCCATCCTGCCACTGCTCTTTCCTAAAGCCTGCCCAGCTCCTCCATGCCTGCCTTCTCCTGATCCACAAGCCAAGGAGTGAGGGGAAGGCAAGAGGAGAACACCCAACCTCCCTGCACCCCTAAGAAGGGCTTAGGCTGGTCCCGGAGCCAGGCGATGCTCTGGGGAGGTGTTGTGAGGATGCAATGCTGCAATGAGGAGCAGGCAACACTTGCAGGTGGCCAACCCTGACCTCCCCTGAGGCAGTGTGTGGGCAGGTAAGCACAGAGAGGGAGTAGCCAAGTCCTCAGAGACACCACCCCCTGGCCCACAGAGGAAGGGATGGAGGAGGTAAGGCCTGAAGAGTGTGGTCCAAGGCTTTACTGCAGACAAGTGAGAGCACTTCCCTCCAAGGGCAGGAGGATGACTGGGAGGAAACAGCCCAAAGGAGGAGAAATCTGAGTTTCCAGTTGCTGGCACTTCCAATCCAGCATGCCAGGCTCATTGTCTTCCCTGGTGCAGTGCTGGTTACTTCCACACTGCACTCCCAGTTTCGCAGTGGGGTGACTGGGAAGAGAGTCCTGTGAGATTCCCAAGCTCTAATTGATGAGACAAAGCTTTCCAGCTCTTAGACTTTGGAATTAATTCCCAGGGCTATATTATTGCCTTTAGAATTGGCCAAATTGGGAGAGTTTGGTTTCAAAAAAAAAAAAAAAAAAAAAAAAAGGGATATTTTGGATGGGATTATTTCCACATTACATCCACTGGGAATTTCCCAATTCCAACATGCTACAGGACCTCAGCCCAGGGCTGTTGCAAAAGGCAGAGACTTGGGCCATAGGAACAGGTGGTCAGGTTGCCTTCCAAACATCTACCAGCTTCAGCATCAGGCTCCAGTGGTGCTCATGACTATGGAGTATGCAATGTTCAGAGCCCCCATGGTCTCCCCCTCCCTGTGAAGCCAGATGTTTGAAATCATCATGAGAAGCTGCTTCCTGCCCTGTCCTTCCTGCAGTGAAGCCATAGCAGAGAGGGAGAAAGAGAGAGAGAAATGAAAATAAATAAAGAAATAAATACAAGAGGAAGAGGAGGAAAGCACCAGAATTACCTGATCATGTGATAGCTGTGAGATGCCAGAATGCAGCAGAGAGAGAAAGAGGAGGAACATGCACAACAGTCAGAGCAAGTAAGAAAATAAACAAGGCAAAGAGGCAATAAGAGGTCAGTTAGAAGTCATCCCAGTTGGTATTTTCCCCCTCTGGAAGGGCTGCCACGATGCTGTCAGCAGGGCTGGAGCAGAACAGGAGGAGTAATCCCTACCCATGGCTTACAGAGGAGACAAGGCATGCATAGGAGAGAAGCAAAGCACCTCTGTTCCCACCCACCCCCCTCTCATCCTTGCATGAAGGAAGCAACTCTGGTTTGCCATCCCCTCCCCTCCCCCCAAAAAATATCTAGGATACAAAAAAAAAAAAATCACCCAAACCAAACAACAAATAAACCAAACCCCCTCAAACCATGACACTGAAGGGGAAATGCAGAGCCCCATTTCCTGGAGCTGAATCCCAGCAGCAGGCAGCAGCTGGGCAAATTCTGCTGTCATCTTCCTCCTCAAGTCTTCAGCTTCTCATGTGGTGGAGAAAGTGGAGTGGTAGGGAAATGGCTGTCTCCTGCACAAGGCTTTTGGAAAAGCAAGCCCTTTGCTGCAGAAAGTCCACCTTCTGGGACCAGCCTTCTGCCTTCTTCCCTTTACTGCCTTGGGGTTGAGTTGTCCCAAGGGGGAGATCCAGGAGAAGATCTTTGGTCTTACCATGATGGAACCCCCCTGTGGCTAGACCTCTGTGAGCATTTGGCTTTTCCATGGCAGGTCCAGAAGCTGGGCAGGGAGCTCAGTGCTCCATGTTGATGGAGCCTGGAGAAAGCTGGGGGCAGTTTCCAGCTCTCCTCACCTGTATCACACTTGGCCTGAGGGCGGAAGAGAAACCCTGCAATGATGTTTTCCTTCTTCTTGCTCTACTCCTACTCTTCCAAACTGGAAGAACTTCAGTCCATGCAGAGAGACAGAATCCAGATATTGCAAAGTCCCCACAGTTGTGACTTCTCCCTCTCTCTCCAAGCATTCACCATTTCACTCTGCTCTGGATCCTGCATCCAGCAGGTTGAATCAGTTTAGTTCCTTCACGCTTGGGTCTGATTCAGGAAAGTCTTCTGAAATGGACTTTGGGAGATGATGCAAAAGGCTCCAGTATCTCATTCCTTTGGCCTTGAAGTTCTGCTCTTCAGAGAGAATCATAGAATGGGCTGGGCTGGAAGGGACCTCCAAAGCTCATCCAGTCCAAGCCCCTCTGCACTCAGCAAGGACATCCCCAACTAGATCAGGTTGCCCACAGCCCTCTCCAGCCTCACCTTCAATATCTCCAGGGATGGGACCCCAACCACCTCCCTGGGCAACCTGTGCCAGTGTTCCACCACCCTCCTGGGGCAGAACTTCTTCCTCACATCCAATCTAAATCTGCTCTGCTCTCCTTTGAAGCCATTGCCTCTCCTCCTGTCCCTGCAGGCCTTTGCAAACAGTCTCTCTGCAGCCTTCTTGGAGCCTCCTTCAGGTCCTGGCAGGCTGCTCTGAGGTCTCCCTGGAGCCTTCTCTTCTCCAGGCTGAACACCCCCAGCTCCCTCAGCCTGGCCTCACAGCAGAGCTGCTCCAACCCCCTGAGCATCTTTGTGGCCCTCATCTGGACCTGCTCCATCAGGTCCATGTCCTTCCTCTATTGAGGGCTCCAGAGCTGGAAGAGGTCAGTTCCTGCTTCCAGACTCCTCCATGTGTTTCTGTATCTGACAGAGGAATGCAGGACCTGAAGAGTAAGAAGATCTCTTACCAGACCAACTGATGGATTTGAGGGAGTAGAGGAAGCTTCCAGACAAAGCAGCCCTAATGAGCTTACAGAGGAGAGGTTTAAGCAGCCACAACTCAGATCAGAAGACTTCTCAGAAGAATGTTCATCTCAGCTTGGTCCATGGTTTAATCAACTGCTGGAAAATCTGCTCTGAGAGGAGAGGTTTGAATCTGCTGCTCACTCTGTTAGCCCCTGCTGGAACTGGGGACCTGCTGGGCAGGGGTCTACCAGTGTGGAACTGTGCAAGTTATGAATTCAGACACCAGGATGAATAGATCCAACCTGTGGCTTGAAGTCAAATTCACAACAGTTCAGTTTGAGGGGGACGGAGCTGTGCCCCAGGCTGCCCAGAGTGGTTGTGGAGTCTCCTTCTCTGGAGAGATTCCAAACTTGCTTGGACACAATCCTGGGCAAGCTGCTGTGGCTGACCCTGCTTTAGCAAGGGGGGTGGACTGGATGATCTCCAGAGCTGCCTTCCAACCCCCACCACTCTGTGGGTGTGCTGCAGGAGCAACAATCCTACAGTAAGATGGCAAAAGGAGTTGGGTAGTGATGCCCCTAGATGATGGAAGAGAAGGGACACAGGGATGAGCAGAGGGTTGGAACTCCTCTCCTACTCAGGAGACAGACTGAGAGGGTTGGGGTTGTTCAGTTTGGAGAAGAGGAGGCTCTGAGGAGACCTTCTTGTGGCCTTCCAGGATCTGAAGGAAGCTGGGGAAGGACTTTTTAGGGTCTCAGGGAGTGACAGGATTAGGGGGGAATGGATCCAAGCTAGAAGTGGGGAGATTCAGATTGGATGTTAGGAAGAAGTTCTTCCCCATGAGGGTGGTGAGAGCCTGGCACAGGCTGCCCAGGGAGGTGGTGGAAGCTTCATCCCTGGAGGTTTTTGCAGCCAGGCTGGAGGTGGCTGTGAGCAACCTGCTGTGGTGTGAGGTGTCCCTGCCCATGGCAGGGGGTTGGAACTGGCTGAGCCTTGAGGTCCCTTCCAACCCTGACAGTTCTGTGCTTGTGCAAGCAGATGATCTGGGACAGGACAGCAGCAAAATCACTGTCTCAGGAGGGCTGAAGCCAGTTAAATTGCTGATCCTAAGACAGAGGCATTTCAGATATCAAGAAGGAAGGAAAGTGTAAGTCCCCTGATGTCTCCAAGACAGTCATTAGTGCATGTCAAGGCAGATGAGATAATAGAGCCAAGGGAAGGGGGGGCTGCAATTTCAGGATGCCACCTTTTCCCTGGAGGGAGCACAGCTCTCTCAGCTCATCCTTTTTCCCAGCCAGGGTCATTACACTGTCACCACTGACAGCTAAAATGGCTCCTGGGAGGAAAGGCACATCAGCAGGAGGACACCCTGCTCTCCTCCTGTGTAATCAAGAGGAGGGTAGTGCATCCAGCTCTGCTGTTAGGAAGTTGATTTAACTCCTCCTGATTTATCAGAGTCTTAACTTGCTCTGCTCCACATTTGTTTTCAGGGAGTGTGGCTGACAGAGAGGCTTCTGCTGTGCCCTCATCAAAACCTTGCTCCTCCTCTTCCTTGGAACAATGGGAGACACTTTCCCTGTGCATCAAACTAAGCAACTGATTCCATTTGCTAAATCCCAGTCTATCTGTTTCTTCCCCTAAAATGGGAACACATGGATCTAGGAAGACCCTGAGATGGTCGTTTTGAAGACTGTCCTGGTTTGAGCTAGAACAGAACCAATTCTGCTCAGGGATTTGGCTTCTCAGCTCAGGATCTGCTCAAGGAGGGCACTTTCTGAAGTTCAGGGCAGGTTTGCACAGCCAGGAGCTGCTCCTGACAGAGAGAAGCTGACAGGGAGAGTCACTGCCAAGGGTTGGGCTGCAGAAAGGCTCTGGCTGAGACTTGCCCCTGTGCAGACCAAGAGCACTGCTAAATGTTGTGTGCAATGTTGGGGTGCAGTAAGTCAGAGGTGGCATCTGTGGGGAGGAGAGGACAGGACAGGTGACCCTAAACTGACCAACAAGGGATTCCATCCCATGGATGTCATCTTCGGGATCAAGCTGAGGGATCACCAGGGTCAAGCCTCTTCTTCAGTGGCCAATACCCAAGCATGACTCTGTCCATTGTGCCTTCAATCCCAATCCATGTGATCCTGAATCCAGTTCCCAGATCCAGCTCTCGAATCCAATTCCCATCTGCCACTGAGTCCAGTCTGGGATGTCTCCAGTGCCTGCCCACAGCATCAGTGGTGATGGTGACATCCTTGCCATCAGGGGCTGGATTTGATGTCAGTTTGTATCTCTTTGTGTCTGTTTCATTTCATTGTTCTTATTTCCATCCCAGCTGGTTTAGTCTCTTTCCCAGCCCATCAGCCTCTCCCCCTTATTCCCATTCTCTTCCCTTTGGGAAGGCAAAGCCATTCACAGAGCACATCTGTCCCTAATCCATGACAAAGGCTATGATGGTGGAATCTCCAAGCATCTCCTTTTCTTCTTTGAAAAGCATTTTAATCTCTTCCTCAAGGTCCATTTCCCTAAAGCATTTCCAGTTTCTCTCCCACACACATTTGTGAGCAGAACAAGGCATCTACTGCTGCTAGCTTGAGATTCATTCCAAAAGTGGGGACAGAATCCAGCTCAAGGTCACCTCTCAGGAGCTGGATTACTGTTTGCAGTCTTTGGAGTTGCTCTGCTATTGCACTCCAAGTGCCTGAGGAGCATCACACTCCTCTCCCCCATCCCCACCCCATGCTCTGAACAACCACCACAACAAAATCAACCACCCCACACCTCCCACAAGAAGCCAGGAGAGCTGAGCAGGAACCATGCTACTTACTTCTGGAATATAAAAACTCCTACAATGATGATAAATGAAATGAGATCAGAGGTGATCCAGATCAGGTGGTACTCATCTGGAGGCTGGGAGACAAAAGGGAAAACAGAAGCAGACCTTAAACTTTCTGGTTTGAACAATCAGAGAGAGGCAACAGGTGGCTCAAGGTAACACCAAGGCAGGAAGCAAAGCAAAGAGCTGCAAGGGTCATTAGAAATCAGAGTCTTTAATCACACTGCTAAGCAGAGAATCACAGAATTGTCAGGGTTGGAAGGGAAATGAATCATAGGATTGTTAGGGTTGGAAGGGACCTCAAGGCTCAACCAGTTCTAACCCCCCTGCCATGGGCAGGGACACCTCACACCACAGCAGGTTGCTCACAGCCACATCCAGCCTGGCCTTAAAAACCTCCAGGGATGAGGCTTCCACCACCTCCCTGGGCAGCCTGTGCCAGGCTCTCACCACCCTCATGGGGAAGAACTTCTTCCTAACATCCTATCTGAATCTCCCCACTTCTAGTTTTGTTCCACCCCCCCCCCCCCCCCCCCAGTCCTATCACTCCCTGACACCCTCAAAAGTCCCTCCCCAGTTTTCTTGTAGCCCACTCCAGACACTGGAAAGTCACAAGAAGGTCTCCTCAGAACCTTCTCTTCTCCAGACTGCACCACCCCAGCTCCCTCATTCTGACTCCATAGGAGAGGAGCTCTACACAAAGAATCAGAGAGCCACAGAATCAGCTTTGTGCAGTCACAACAGGCCCTGCTACAAAGATTCTCCCAGTCATAAAATCCTAGAATCAGTCAGGGTTGGAAGGGACCACAAGGCTCAGCCAGTTCCAACCCCCCTGCCATGGCCAGGGACACCTCACACTACAGCAGGCTGGCCAGAGCCTCATCCAGCCTGGCTGCAAACACCTCCAGGGATGGAGCCTCAACCACCTCCCTGCACAACCCATTCCAGGCTCTCACCACTCTCATGGGGAAGAACTTCTTCCTCACCTCCAGCCTGAATCTCCCCACTTCCAGCTTTATTCCATTCCCCCCAAGTCCTATCACTACCTGAGATCCTAAAAAGTCCCTCCCCAGCTTTCTTGGAGCCCCCTTCAGATCCTGGAAGGCCACAAGAAGGTCACCTCAGAGCCTTCTCTTCTCCACACTGAACAGCCCCAACTCTCTCAGTCTGTCCTCAGAGCAGAGCAGCTCCAGCCCTCTGCTCATCCTGGTGGCCCTTCTCTGGACACCTTCCAGCATGTCCATAGCCCTCTTGGAACAGAGGCTCCAGCACTGGATGCAGTACTCCAGGTGGGGTCTCAGCAGAGCTGAGCAGAGGGGGAGAATCCCCTCCCTTGCCCTGCTGGCCACACTTCTCCTGCTGCAGCCCAGGCTCTGCTTGGCTTTCTGGGCTGCAAGTGCACACTGCTGGCTGATGTTGAGCTTCTTCTTCCCCAGCACCCCCAAATCCCTCTCCTCAAGGCTATCATTATTTTGCTTTTCACACCCCAGTGGTGATTTATTTACATTTTATTACTTACTGGAAAATTTTAAAGGTACAGCTTAAAACTACCACACTGTCCTGGTTTAGAGCCACACAGATCCTCTATTGCCCTGAGAGAGACACAAGAATGGACACTCACACAGATAGATTGGAGAGTGATGGGGAGTTTAAATGCAAAAAAAAAAAAAAACAATTGGTGTTTTGCAGAAGACTACAAAGCATAGTGGCAAAGATATCCCAAAGCATGAAGTCCCTTACACCACACCCAAAAGCCTCCCAATGCTTCCCTTCTCCCCACCTGAGGGTCTACCCAAAAACCCCCCAGGGTTTCTTCCCTCCCCCCACTGCTAGGCTAGTCTCAGGCTGGCTGGCTCTGAGACTGCCCTCCCCCCTTCTCCTCCTTGCATGAGCCCTAGACAGGCCTAAGAAGCCTTAAGATGCTGTAACAGTGTGAGAGCTGAAGTCCCCCCACACTGACAATGACCAGGCTAGCTCAGTCTGCAAGGAAATGCAAGCTGTATTTCCAAGCAAATCTACAATCTCTGATGAAATGCAATGAATCTGTACAAAGAGACACTCTTCACAACACTTACAAATGTGTACAACCAACAGAAAAGCACAACCAAGCCCCCTTTGCTTCCCCCAAGGGGCCTCCTCCACAGCCAGAAGGAATGCCCCCAGACTCCCCTGGCAGAAAGCAGAGTCAAGAAGCAGAGAGGCTGTTAGACTTAGCTTGTCAAGGTCAGTGTGTTATCTTCAGCCAGAAAAGAAGAAGAAACAGCAGACAGAAGCCCAGCAAGCAAGCTGAGTCCCAGCCTGCCCAAACTCCCCAACCTGGTTTTTGAGTAGAGATTCTTAAACATTTTGACCTCCCCAATGGAAGTGTTCAGCCTAATCATTATTTTGTTTTCTTACACCCAGTAGTGATTTATTTACATTCTTCCACTTTCTCTGCTCTTCTTTGTGAAGACAAATTAAAAAGGCAGCCTGGAATCCATCACAGAGACTCCCCCACAGTCCCCCTAAGAAGCCTGGAGACACTCCCCCACCCGTACCCGACGGGGAGTGTCTCCCACGGGAGCAGAGAGGGAAGAAAGAGGTAGGGAAGGACTTTGCAGATGAATTCCTGGGTAGGAACAGGCTGTTTCGTGGTCACCTGTGTCAGTGTGAGCTGAAATTCCTCCCCCCCCACTGACAATAACCAGGCTAGCCCAGTCTGGAAACAAATGAAAGCTGTTATTACAAGCAGAATCTACAATCTATGATGAAATGCAACGAATCTGTACAAATATACAAAATTCACAACATTCACAAATATATACAATCAACAGAAAAAGCACAACCAAGCTCCCTTTGCTTCCCCCCAACGGGGACCTTTCCCAAGGGGCCTCTCTCCCAGGGGCCTCCCCCCAGACCCCCCTGGCAGAAAGCAGAGTTAGCTAAAGCAGAAAGTTGTTAACTTAGCTGCCAAGGTCAGTGTGTTATCTTCAGCCAGAAGAGAAGAAGAAACAGCAGCCAGACAGCCCAGCAACTGCCCCCACTGCAGATTGCAGAGTGCCTCACTTTGTTTTGGGTAATAGTTCTTAAACATTTCTATCTATCCAATGGAAGTGTTTAGAACAATCAGTATTTTGCTTTCTTACACCCAATAGTGACTTATTTCCACTCTTTCATTTCCTCTGCTTGAACTTTGCAAGGAAAAATTAAAAAGACAGTTTCAAATCATCACAACACCAGAGGTGGCAGCGAGAGGAGGCAGCAGGCCTCAACTGCCACACACACTCTGCCAGGCTTACCATGAGCCAGAGGGGCAAAGGCACCTTGCGCAGGCGGTGGGAGCTGTCGGAGGTGACGGACTGCACACCGGCGCACCACAGGATGGAGAACAGCCAGGGCTCGTTCACGGTGTAGACATTCACACTCAGGTTGGCTGTGCTGTAGTCCCTGTCAGGAGACAGATGGGGAGATGGCAGTCCCCCAGGAAACAGCAGACCTTAGAGGATCATAGAAGCAGGCAGGGCTGGAAGGGACCACAAGGAGCAGCCAGTTCCAACCCCCCTGCCATGGCCAGGGACACCTCACACTACAGCAGGCTGGCCAGAGCCTCATCCAGCCTGGCTGCAAACACCTCCAGGGATGGAGCCTCAACCACCTCCCTGCACAACCCATTCCAGGCTCTCACCACTCTCATGGGGAAGAACTTCTTCCTCACCTCCAGTCTGAATCTCCCCACTTCCAGCTTTATTCCATTCCCCCCAGTCCTGTCACTCCCTGAGATCCTAAAAAGTCCCTCCCCAGCTTTCTTGGAGCCCCCTTCAGATCCTGGAAGGCCACAAGAAGGTCACCTCAGAGCCTTCTCTTCTCCAGACTGAACAGCCCCAACTCTCTCAGTCTGTCCTCATAGCAGAGCAGCTCCAGCCCTCTGCTCATCCTGGTGGCCCTTCTCTGGACACCTTCCAGCATGTCCATAGCCCTCTTGGAACAGAGGCTCCAGAACTGGATGCAGTACTCCAGGTGGGGTCTCAGCAGAGCTGAGCAGAGGGGGAGAATCACCTCCCTTGCCCTGCTGGCCACACTTCTCCTGCTGCAGCCCAGGCTCTGCTTGGCTTTCTGGGCTGCAAGTGCACATTGACAGCTCCTGCTGAGCTTCTCATCCCCCAGCACCCCCAAGTCCCTCTCCTCAGGGCTGCTCTCCAGCCACTCCCTGCCCAGCCTGGATTTGTGCTTGGCATTGCCTCCACCCAGCTGCAGGACCCTGCCCTTGGTCTTGTTGAACCTCCTGAGGTTGGCTTGTGCCCAGCTCTGCAGCCTGTCCAGGTCCCTCTGGATGGATCCCTTCCCTCCAGCCTGTCCAGGTCCCTCTGGATGGATCCCTTCCCTCCAGCCTGTCTGCTGCACCACACAGCTTGGTGTCATCAGCAAACTTGCTGAGGAAGTTTCAGCCCCACAAGGAGAGCTCTTGCCATCATCCACAGCTGTGACCACAGCTGGATCCGTGGGGGTTGAATTGCATGAGGTAGGTTTCATTGACAGGGCATGGGTGCTGGTCAGACAATCAGAGAATGGTCTGGGTTGGAAGAGACCTCCAAAGCTCATCCAGTCCAACCCCCTCTGCACTCAGCAGGGACATCCTCAACTAGATCAGGTTGCCCACAGCCCTGTCCAGCCTCACCTTCAATATTTCCAGGGATGGGAACTCAACCACCTCCCTGGGCAACCTGTGCCAGTGTTCCACCACCCTCATGGTGCAGAACTTCTTCCTCACATCCAATCTAAATCTGCTCTGCTCTACTTTGAAGCCATTGCCTCTTGTCCTATCACTGCAGGCCTTTGCAAACAGTCTCTCTCCATCCTTCTTGTAGCCTCTTTCAGGTCCTGGCAGGCTGCTCTTAGGTCTCCCCAGAGCCTTCTCTTCTGCAGGCCTGGGCAGCCTGTTCCAGAGTCTCCTCACCCTCACTGCAAAGAATTTCTTCCTAATCTCCAGTCTCAATCTCCCCTCTTCTAGCTTCAATCAATTCCCCTTCATCCTGTCACTCCCAGCCCTTGTCAAAAGTCCCTCCCCAGCTCTCCTGTAGCCCCCTTCAAGTACTGGAAGGTTGCTATTAGGTCTCCCCAGAGCCTTCTCTTCTCCAGGCTGAACACCCCCAGCTCCCTCAGCCTGTCCCTGTAGCAGAGGTGCTCCAACCCCCTCATCAAACCCCCCTAAGCAAACCCAGGGCATTGCAATCAAATGGTTTGAACTTGAAACTTTCTTCTTCACCTCTTAGATGCAATGTGACTCAGGCCACAGCCCATCCCAGCTGCTTGCTGATGAATGATGAGCCTGGAGTGGCTCTGCAGCAACCACTTCATCACATTGATGCAATCTCCACATCTGTCTCAGATGCCTGCAACACTTCATAGGCAATTTGCTTAATTAAAAACTGACAGATGCATTCCTCCAACATCAATTCCTACAACTTCCCATGCCCTCTGTGTTTGGAATGGTTGCAGAGTTACAGCTCTCAGTCTCCTGACAACCTCTTAAGAAGCTCAAGGTGCAAGCTGGGGCTCAGAAGCTGTCAAGCAGCAAATCAACCACTGACAGTGGACTCCTTGTACCCAAATCTGAGCTGCATAAATCGCTCTGTGCCCTTATCTACGAAGCAGAAGCATCATTAATCTCCAGCACAGAGATTAATCCTTGCAATTTTAATATCAGCAAAGCACTTGGAGATGAAAGGGACAAGATGTGGACATCCCAACACTCACAACACAATTAAACTGCTCCAACAGCTAAGGGGTTCTCAAGGGTAGAGGTGGTTGGAGCAATCCAGGTGATGATTTTGGAGGAGACTGAGGAAGCTGTGTCAAACCAGGGCTTGTTGAGCCTGCTCTGGCTTCTGCTGCAATGTTTGACAGGGCACCAAAAGGCCTCTGGAGTGCAAGAAACACTCAGGTGGGAGGCTCTGAGTTTGGGGACAGCTGTGATGATGGCATTGATGAGAGATTAAGTCTGAGGAGCTGGGACAGATGGCAGAGTTGGTATATGGAGGACATTTGGTACAGAGAGTTGTTTGGGTTGGAAAAGACCTCTAAGATCACCAAGTCTTAAGTCATCTACCTTCAGGATCATTCAGTCAGCTATTCTACAACTCTACAAGGCTGGTGCCCTCAGCACCACATCTCTGCCTCTTTTAAACACCTTCAGGGATGGGGATCCAACCACCTCCCTGGGGACCCTGTTCCAGTGTTTGAGAACCCTTCCACTGAAGAAATTTCTTCTAATGAGAGTGGTGAGAGCCTGGAATGGGTTGTGCAGGGAGGTGGTTGAGGCTCCATCCCTGGAGGTGTTTGCAGCCAGGCTGGATGAGGCTCTGGGCAGCCTGCTGTAGTGTGAGGTGTCCCTGGCCATGGCAGGGGGGTTGGAACTGGCTGCTCCTTGTGGTCCCTTCCAACCCTGACTGATTCTAAGATTCTATAATGTCCAACCCCTGGTGCAACTAGGGGCTGTTTCCTCTTGTCCTATCACTTGTTGCTGGGGAGAAGAGACCAACCCCCATTTGGCTACAACCTCCCTTCAGGGAGTTGTAGGGAGGCAGAAGGTCTTCCCTCAACCTCTTTTTCTCCAGGATGGATACCCCCAGCTCCCTCAGCTGCTCCTCACCAGCCCTGCTCTCCAGACCCTTCCCCAGCTTTGTTGCCATTCTCTGGGCACACTCCAGCACCTCAATGTCCTTTTTGGAGTGAGAGGCTCCAACCTCCTTTCCTATGATCCTTTCCATGAGACAGAGCAAATAGGGGGGGGGAAGAACAGGCAGGAATTACCCTACCTGGGCTTGGTTTTAAGGGTGAGCAACCAGACTCATTGCTGGGCACCATGGAAAGACACCACTGGATTACTTTAAACAGGATCAGGCTCTCAAGCAGCTATAGGAACAGCTCTTCCCCATTTCCAGCCCAAGATAAAAAAAAAAAAAAAATCATTTGAAGATGCTTCTTTATTTTTTTCTTTTCTTTCTTCAATCTGCAAACCTGCTTCATTTTCAAGGATTTCTTGGGGGAAGAACAAAAAAATTTCAACTCTGAAAATTAGAAACCCTTGAATAGAGCCAATCCACCCTTTCTGAGAAAGGAGCTAACACACTGACTGCGTGGTTCAAACACAGGCTCCAGCAGAAGGAGAGGATCCTCGTGCTGTGGCAGTCTCATTAAAGGGAAGATCTGACCAGTTGAAAGAGCTGAGAGAGGACAGGAATGAAAAGAGTGAATTCTCTGCAAAGAGAAACTTCTCAAAGCACCTCCAGGTTTTGGACTAATCAAAATTCTGTGGTAGCAACTCTGGAGCAGACAAGCAGAAGCAAAGGGCAGCTGCTAATGAGGATGAAGAAGGCTGGGGAGGGAGGTTTTAGGGTGTTAGGTACTGAGAGGACTGGGGGGAATGGAACAAAAATAGAAATGGGTAGATTCAGATTGGATGTTAGGAAGAAGTTTTGCACCATGAGGGTGGTGAGAGACTGGAACAGGTTGCCCAGGGAGGTGGTGGAAGCCTCATCCCTGGAGGTTTTGAAGGCCAGGCTGGATGTGGCTGTGAGCAACCTGCTGTGGTGTGAGGTGTCCCTGCCCATGTTGAGGTGGAACCTCCTGTGCTGGAGTTTCCATCCATTGCCCCTTGTCCTATCCCAGGGTGCAAGTGAGCAGAGCCTGTCCCCTCCCTCCTGACCCCCAGCCCTCAGATATTTATAAACATTGATCAGATCCCCTCTCAGCCTTCTCCTCTCCAGACTAACCACCCCCAGGGCTCTCAGCCTCTCCTCCCCAGGCAGGGCTCCAGTCCCTTCAGCATCCTTGCAGCCCTCCCTTGGACTCTCTCCAGCAGATCCCTGTCCCTCCTGAACTGGGCAGCCCAGAACTGGATGCAGTATTCCAGGTGAGGTCTCAGCAGGGCAGAGTAGAGGGGGAGGAGAACCTCCCTGGATCTGCTGGCCACACTCCTCTGAATGCACCCCAGGACCCCCTTGGCCTTCTTGGCCCCCAGGGCACATTGCTGTCCCATGCAGAACTTGTTGCCCACCAGCACTCCCAGGTCCTTCTCCCCAGGGCTGCCCTCCAGCAGATCACCTCCCAGCCTGTCCTGCTGCAGTTGACTCTTTCTTCCCAGCTGCAGCACTCTGCACTCCTCCTTGCTGAACCTCATGAGGTTCCTCTCTGCCCAACTCTCAGTTTGCCCTAGTCTTGCTGAATGGCCTCACAGCCTTCTGTGTATGGCTAAGGACAAAGCTTGCACAGCTCAAGCTTTCAGGAACAAGCCCATTCTGAAATGATACCTGCAGAAAAGACAGCTTGGGATGACCACACAGGATGCTGCTCTGCCAGGCAGCACACACAGGACAGAAGGATGCACAGAGCTGTGCACACCCCCCCCGGCTTATCAGAGTCCAAAGGCAGGAGCTTAGATTCATAGAATGGTTTAGGTTGGAAGGGACCTTAAAGATCATCCAGTGCCATCCTCCCTGCCCCATTGGGACACCTTCCACTAGCCCAGGTTGCTCAGAGCCCCTTCCAACCTGGCCTTGAACACCTCCAGGGAGGGGGCTCTCAGGGCTGGCATCTCCTTACCTGACCTCCTCATTTGTGACCTTGGTGTAACGCAGGTTGAGCTTCACGATGCCCTTCTCCCTCAGGCGCTCTGCATCCAGCTTGAGGCCAGAAGTCTGCTGGAAACCTGGTGCAATCTGCCTGACCAGCTGCCTCTCCTTGTCTGGCAGCCACATCACCTGTGGAGGCAGCAAGACACAGCACGGTGATGACACAGATGGGTCACAGGGCTGGGAGCAGGAGGAAGCTTTGCAGGCAGCCTGGATTGTCACACACATTGTCTAGGAGGCATTTAGAGCTTCATTATTTAAAAGCAAAGAGTCAGAAAGAGAGGATTGGCCTCCAGGTCTCAGCCTCTTCTCTCATGTCTCAGGTTCTTATTGATTCCCTTGGTGGGAAGGGACCTCAGGGGGTGTCTGCTCCAGGACAAACCAGGGCCAGCTCTGATTTGAAACAGGGCTTTGTCCTTTTGTGTCTAGAAAATCTCCAAGGATAGAATCATAGAATCACAGAATCATAGAATCAAGAAGGCTGGAAGAGACCTCAAGGATCATCGAGTCCAACCTGTCACCCTACACCTCATGCCTATCTAAACCATGGCACCAAGTGCCACGTCCAATGCCCTCTTGAACACCTCCAGGGGTGGTGACTCCACCACCTCCCTGGGCAGCACATTCCAATGGCCAACCACTCTCTCTGTGAAGAACTTTCTCCTCACCTCCAGCCTAAACCTCCCCTGGCACAGCTTGAGACTGTGTCCTCTTGTTCTGGTGCTGGTTGCCTGGGAGAAGAGCCCAACCCCCACCTGGCTACAACCTCCCTTCAGGGAGTTGTAGACAGCAATGAGGTCTGCCCTGAGCCTCCTCTTCTCCAGGCTAAACATCCCCAGCTCCCTCAGCCTCTCCTCACAGGGCTGTGCTCCAGACCCCTCCCCAGCCTCGTTGCCCTTCTCTGGACTTGCTCCAGCAATTCAACATCTTTCCTAAACTGAGGATTTAGGAAATATGATGGAGTTTAGGAAAGATGATGGGTTTAGGAAAGAGGATGGAGACCTCTTGGGCTTTCCTGCTTCCTCCCAGCACTTGCCTGCCCTTAGAGGGAAACCCAATTTCCTTATATCCCACACAAACCTCTCCTGTTCCAATTTATGATGATTCCCTCTCACCTTCCTGACATACATCACAGTGAAGACCTTGGCTCTAACTTCTCACCACCTCCTTGCAGCCACTAGAGAGCTGCTCTTAGATCTTTCCTAAGTCCTGTCTTTTCCAGGATGAAGAGATTCAATTCCCTCAGCCTCTCCTCCTAACCAGTTTGGAGGCCTCTGCAAGACTTGCTCCAGTTCATCAACACCTGCCTTGTACTGGTCATCCTCACAATGGACACAGCTGCTCAGGAAGGGCAATGATCACTTTCCTCCACCTACACATCCACCACAGCCCTGGTAGATGAGGGCCCACCAGCCTGGAGGCACCATCCTGCCCAGCATGACTTCTTGGCATGAAGTGGCATTTTGAATGGGCTGGGCAGGGGCTGGCTGGAGAGCAGCCCTGAAGGAAAGTCCATGGGGGTGCTGGGGGAGGAGGAGAAGCTCACCAGGAGCCAACAGGGAGCACTTGCAGCCCAGAGAGCCAAGCAGAGCCTGGGCTGCAGCAGGAGAAGTGTGGCCAGCAGGGCCAGGGAGGGGATTCTCCCCCTCTGCTCCACTCTGCTCAGACCACAGCTGGAGCTCTGTGTCCAGTTCTGGAGCCTCTGTTCCAGGAAGGATCTGGAGGTGCTGGAAGGTGTCCAGAGAAATGCCACAAGGATGAGCAGAGGGTTGGAGCTGCTCTGCTCTGAGGACAGACTGAGAGAGTTGGGGCTGTTCAGTCTGGAGAAGAGAAGGCTCTGAGGAGACCTTCTGGTGGCCTTCCAGGATCTGAAGGGGGCTCCAAGAAAGCTGGGGGAGGACTTTAGAGGGTGTCAGGGAGTGATAGGACTGGGGGGGATGGAGCAAAACTAGGAGTGGGGAGATTCAGATTGGATGTGAGGAAGAAATTCTTCCCCATGAGGGTGGTGAGAGCCTGGCACAGGTTGCCCAGGGAGGTGGTGGAAGCCTCATCCCTGGAGGTTTTTGCAGCCAGGCTGGAGGTGGCTGTGAGCAACCTGCTGTGGTGTGAGGTGTCCCTGCCCATGGCAGGGGGCTTGGAACTGGCTGAGCCTTGAAGTCCCTTCCAACCCTGACAATTCTGTGAATCTATGAATCATAGAATCAACCAGGTTGGAAAAGACCTTTGAGATCATCAACCTATCAGCCAATACCTTCTAATCAATCAAACCATGGCACTGAGTGCCTCATCAAGTGTTCAAATGGATCAGAGACACTTAAGGATGTGGGGGAACCCATAAAGAGTTTTGGAAACATCAACCAAGCCCTCAGAACTCACAGACTGTTGCTGAATTCCTGATGCCAGGATGGTTTCCAGGGTGATGTTGATGTATGTGCTGTAGTAGGGATGAGCTGCTGGCAGGTCCTGGAAGTTGAGGATGAGTGATGTGTTGTCCTTGATCACCTCCAGCATATCTGCCAGCTTGCAGATTGACTGGTTGGCAGCTTCCAAGTAGTCAGACCTTGAGAGAGACCCAGCTGTCCAGAAAGGGTCATTCTGAAAGCAAAGGACATCCTGGCATTAGTGCCACAAAGCCCACACTCCCCCAGGACAGGTGAAGACCCTTCTCCAACCCATCCTGGCACCAGTGGGAGATGCTAACAACTACTCTTGGCAACCATCCCATCTTTTGCAGCTTGCTAAAGCTTTGTGCCTCAGTTTACCTACCCAAGGGGAGGTCAAAGACCCTGACTGAAAGCAAAGTGTGACAGACAAGTCCTTCTCATGGCATGGAATCATTCTGGTTGGAAGAACCCTTGAAGAGATCATCCATCCCAACCATTAGCCCAACCCTGCCTAGTCACCACTGCACCTCAACACCACATCTACACAGCTTCCAAATACCTCCAGGGATGGTGACTCAACCACTTCCCTGGGCAGCCCTCACAGGGCTTGACAACCCTTTTGGTGATGAAGTTGCTCCTAATATCCAACTTAAACCTCACCTGGAGCAGCTTGAGGCTGACTCCCCTTGTACTATTGCTTGTTCCTTGGGAGATGAGACCAACCCCCACCTGGCTCCAACCTCCTTTCAGCACTTGCAGAGAGCCAGAAGGTCTCCCTTCAGCCTCCTTTTCTCCAGGCTAAACAATCCCAGTTCCTTCAGCTGCTCCTCAGAGGTTTTGTGCTTTAGACCCTTCACCATCTCTGTTTTCTCCTCCTCATCATCACCATGTACCCCCTCCTGGGAGCCTTGAAGTTCCTAGTGGTGTCAACTTGGCATTAAGGCTCCTACCTCCAGGTGGTGGAAGAGGCACAGAAAGGCAACACATCTCTTAGACCAAGCCTAAATGTAGCAGAGACCAGAACTAAATTGTGCTCCATGGATTTTTGGTCTAGCTGCACTTCAGGCCATTCACTTCAGGCTGTTCCACAGCTCTACACCTCGAAGGAGGTTTAGGTGTGAGCTTCCATCTCATGGTCACAGCTCCTCAGGAGACTCTTCATGGCCATACACACCTTTAGGAACCACTCTCCAGCATTGAGTTTCTCCAGGTCAGTCCAGTTGAACATGGAGGAGTGCTGGTAGGCCCGCTCTGGAAACACCTCCTCCACGTTTGTTGTTCTCCTGAGTGTCTTGTCATGCATCAGAAATGGCACTCCATCATAGCTGCAGAGACACACACAGGGCCCTTTGCAGCTGGAGGGGCACCACCACATCCCTGGGGCTGGAGAAATGCCTGTCCCCATTCCCACCTCTCACAACTGCATGGGAAAGGCATTGGGAAGATCTCGATCATGTTAGCACCTCCCCAGGAGCATAGAATCATAGAAACATCATAGGATCATAGAATCATCATAGGATCATAGGATCATCATAGGATCATAGAATCATCATGGAATCATAGAATCATCATAGGATCATAGGATCATAGAATCATCATGGAATCATAGAATCATCATAGGATCATAGGATCATAGAATCATCATGGAATCATAGAATCATCATAGAATCATAGAATCATCATAGAATCATAGAATCATGGAATCATAGGATCATAGAATCATCATAGAATCATAGAATCATAGAATCATCATAGAATCATGGAATCATAGGATCATAGAATCATAGAATCATCATAGAATCATCATAGAATCATCATAGAATCATGGAATCATAGGATCATCATAGAATCATCATAGAATCATGGAATCATAGGATCATCATAGAATCATCATAGAATCATCATGGAATCATAGGATCACAGAATCAGAGAATCATCATAGAATCATAGAACCATAGAATGGTCTGGGCTGGAAGGGACCTCCAAAGTTCATCCAGTCCACCCTCCCCAGAGTCACCAGGGACAGCCCCAACTAGATCAGGTTGCCCACAGCCCTGTCCAGCCTCACCTTGAGTATCTCCAGGGATGGGGCCCCAACCACCTCCCTAGGGAACCTGTTCCAGTGTTCCACCACCTTCATGGTGAAGAACTTCTTCCTCACATCCAGCCTAAATCTCTGCTCTAGTTTGAAGCCATTGCCTCTGGTCCTGTCCCTGCAGGCCTTTGCAAACAGTCTCTCTCCATCCTTCCTCTAGGCCCCCTTCAGATACTGGAAGGTTGCTACTAGACCTCCCCAGAGCCTCCTTTTCTCCAGGCTGAACACCCCCAGCTCCCTCAGCATCTCCCTGTAGCAGAGCTGCTCCAACTCCCTGAGCATTTTCATCACTTCTGCTTGAAGCAAAGTTGGCTTTGCTAACCAGGGCCTCCCAGCTTGGGCAGGGAGCAAGATGTGATCAACCTGAGTGTTTGTCCAGCTAGCTCACCCATGGTTGATATATAGGAAATATCCCAGTAGGGATGTCCTGGGCATATCCCAGGTAAAATGAGCCCATCCAGCCACAGGCACAAAGAGCACCTCTCAGAAGGATAAGGACACTAATGGATGGTGTGCTGCAAACTCTTCCTAACATTAGTAGCAGCTGTGATAAAGGTCACTTTTGGGTCTGAAGGTCACTTTTGGGTCTGAAGGTCACTGGAGTCTTCCTTTTATAAAGACATGAGAGAGGTTCAGACAACTGAGCCATCATGGAGTCACAGAATTGTTTGGGTTGGACAGGATCTCAAAGCTCAGCCAGTTCCAACCCCCCTGCCATGGGCAGGGACACCTCACACCACAGCAGGTTGCTCACAGCCACCTCCAGCCTGGCTGCAAAAACCTCCAGGGATGAAGCTTCCACCACCTCCCTGGGCAACCTGTGCCAGTCTCTCACCACCCTCATGGGGAAGAATTTCTTCCTAACATCCAATCTGAATCTCCCCACTTCCAGCTTTATTCCATTCCCCCCAGTCCTATCACCCTCTGACACCCTCAAAAGTCCCTCCCCAGTTTTCTTGTAGCCCCCTTCAGATCCTGGAAGGCCACAAGAAGGTCTCCTTGGAGCCTTCTCCTCTCCAGACTGCACAACCCCAACTCTCTCAGTCTGTCTCCTGACTAGGAGAGGAGCTCCAGCCCTCTGCTCTTGCTCTTATCAAGGGCATTGTTAAAGCTATGGATGCTTGGAGTGCTCCTCTTGGATAGCTGATGGGTGACATCATGGAAAGCTCTTGGATCATATCCAGCTTTCCTTCTCCTAAAAGTCAACCTTTGTCCTTGGCCAGTGCTGATGGAAGGAACTGATTCAAGCTCATGAGCCAAGTGCTCACCTGTGAGCCTGGACGGGCAGGAGATGTCCTCTCACAGCAGTTGAGGAATTGGAAAGAAACAGAATTGTATCAACTGCATCCCAACTCCTACTTCATCCTCCCACTATGACCTTCTGCTCCCTACCCTGGGGAGAAATACTCTCCCTTTCCAAGACCAGTGACTCCAAGCCAGGCTAGAAACCAGACTCTGTGTTTCACTGCAATGAAGTAAACTCTGGGATAAACCACAGACATCCTGCAAATGGAGATGGCTTTCATGAGACAGGTTCCTCCATCTGGACAACCTCATCTTTAATCATCTCAATGGAACAATTAGCAGCATCTGGGGCATCACAAATGGAGACAGAAAGGAATTATAAGACACCAAGCTGTGTGGTGCAGCAGACAGGCTGGAGGGAAGGGATCCATCCAGAGAGACCTGGACAGGCTGGAGGGAAGGGATCCATCCAGAGGGACCTGGACAGGCTGCAGAGCTGGGCACAAGCCAAGCTCAGGAGGGTCAACAAGACCAAGGGCAGGGTCCTGCAGCTGGGTGGAGGCAATGACAAGCACAAATGCAGGCTGGGCAGGGACTGGCTGGAGAGCAGCCCTGAGGAGAGGGACTTGGGGGTGCTGGGGGAGGAGAAGCTCAGCAGGAGCTGTCAATGTGCACTTGCAGCCCAGAAAGCCAAGCAGAGCCTGGGCTGCAGCAGGAGAAGTGTGGCCAGCAGGGCAAGGGAGGTGATTCTCCCCCTCTGCTCAGCTCTGCTGAGACCCCACCTGGAGTACTGCATCCAGTTCTGGAGCCTCTATTCCAAGAGGGCTATGGACATGCTGGAAGGTGTCCAGAGAAGGGCCACCAGGATGAGCAGAGGGCTGGAGCTGCTCTGCTATGAGGACAGACTGAGAGAGTTGGGGCTGTTCAGTGTGGAGAAGAGAAGGCTCTGAGGTGACCTTCTTGTGGCCTTCCAGGATCTGAAGGGGGCTCCAAGAAAGCTGGGGAGGGACTTTTTAGGGTTTCAGGGAGTGACAGGACTGGGGGGAATGGAATAAAGCTGGAAGTGGGGAGATTCAGGCTGGACATGAGGAAGAAGTTCTTCCCCATGAGAGTGGTGAGAGCCTGGAATGGGTTGTGCAGGGAGGTGGTTGAGGCTCCATCCCTGGAGGTGTTTGCAGCCAGGCTGGATGAGGCTCTGGCCAGCCTGCTGTAGTGTGAGGTGTCCCTGGCCATGGCAGGGGGGTTGGAACTGGCTGCTCCTTGTGGTCCCTTCCAACCCTGACTGATTCTAGGATTCTATGATTCTGATTCTATGATTCTGTAATTCTGTGATTCTCTGATTCTATGATGCTGATTCTCTCTCTGATTCTCTGATCTTTAATCATCTCAGTGGAACAGTTAGCAGCATCTGGGGCATTAGAAATGGAGACAGCAAGGAATTATAAGATAGGTTCACCACAGGAGTCTTTCTGAATGGGAAAGCACAGCCACAACCAGCCACACATCAGAGGGGAAAGATCTACCAGCATGGCTTGGACCATCCAAGTGTCAGACCAACCCCCACATCACCTTACCTCAGTATGACATCAGCTTGGACTCCATAGATCTTCTGCTCCACTGCCTTCTGGAAGGACATCAGTGTGTTTTCTGGTGCCAGCTGGGAAGAGGTTAAAAAAAAAAAGAGCAGTGAGGGATTAGCGAGAAGTGGGAATTCGTTTATGGAATGCTGGAAATGAGGTTTGGAGGCACAGGAGCCAAAACAATCATGGAATGGTTTGAGTTGGAAGGGACCTCCAAAGGGCTTCTAGTTCAACACCCTCTGCAGTCAGCAGGAAAATCCTCAACTACCTCCCTGGCCAGTCTGTAAACAGCAAACCAGGAACAAGTTCTTTACCAAGAGGGTTGTGGAACACTGGAACAGGTTGCAAGGGAGGTAGTTGAGGCCCCAGTCCTGGAGATATTCAAGGTGAGGCTTGACAGGGCTCTGGACAACCTGATTTAGCTGAGGATGCCTCCTCCCTGGGGGTGTTCAAGGTCAGGCTGGACGAGGACTTGAGCAGCCAAGTCTAGTTAGGAGGTGTCCCTGCCCATGGCAGTGAAGCTGGAGTAGATGATCTCTGAGGTCCCTTTCCAACCTGAGCCATTCTATGGTTCCAAGTGCAGACAACACTCCCTCTGCCCTTGATAGAAACCATCACTGCCCTGCATGTTGTTACCACTGTTCCACCAGCAAAACTTCTTCTTACTCAGATCTGAAGATGACCTGAGTCATCTTTTGCCTCTATGATGACGGCCTTTCACACACACAGAGTCACAGAAACATTCAGGTTGGAAAAGACCCTCAGGATCACCAAGTCAAGAACCCTACTCTGCATGCTTCACCTCAAAACCAGAGCCCCAAGCACCACATCCAAACCACCTTCAAACACAGCCAGGCTTGGGGACTCCACCACCTCCCTGCCCACCACATTCCAGTGCCTCACCACTCTTGCTGGGAAAAAATGTTTCCTACTGTCCAGTCTAAACCTCCCCAGTCACAGCTTGAGGCCATTCCCTCTTGATCTATCACTCATAACCTGTGAGAAGAGACCAGCACCAACCTCTCCACAACCTCCTTTCAGGCAGCTGCAGACAGCAATGAGGTCTCCTCTCAGCCTTCTCTTCTCCAAACTAACCATCCCCAGCTGCTCTTCATCAGATTTCTTCTCCAGGCCCTTCCCAGCTTCCTTGCCCTCCTCTGCCCTGGCTCCAATACAGGATAGAATTCCATGGAAGGTTATTGTGGGCTGCCAGAAACCAGGCCAGCCTGAGATCTGCTGTGTATAAAATATTGCTCAGCAGAGTGGTCCTCCCAAACAGTGCTCTGCTGAAGACCTTATCCCAAAGTGATGGTTACTGTGATCCCAACTCACAGACTGTATCCAGAGCCACCTAAACAACCTTAACAGTTCTTCATTCTCCTGCCTGCCTGGGCAAACAGGGATTATGAATCTTTAAGGTTGGAAAAGAGCTCTAAAATCATCAGGTCCAACCATCAACCCAACACCACCATGCCCGCTAAAACCATGCCCCAAAGTGCTATGTCTACACCCTGAGTGCATCCTCAGCAAGTTTGCTGCTGACACCAAGCTGTGTGGTGCAGCAGACAGGCTGGAGGGAAGGGATCCATCCAGAGGGACCTGGACAGGCTGGAGGGAAGGGATCCATCCAGAGGGACCTGCACAGGCTGGAGGGAAGGGATCCATCCAGAGGGACCTGGACAGGCTGGAGGGAAGGGATCCATCCAGAGGGACCTGGACAGGCTGCAGAGCTGGGCACAAGCCAACCTCAGGAGGTTCAACAAGACCAAGGGCAGGGTCCTGCAGCTGGGTGCAGGCAATGCCAAGCACAAATGCAGGCTGGGCAGGGAGTGGCTGGAGAGCAGCCCTGAGGAGAGGGACTTGGGGGTGCTGGGGGATGAGAAGCTCAGCAGGAGCTGTCAATGTGCACTTGCAGCCCAGAGAGCCAAGCAGAGCCTGGGCTGCAGCAGGAGAAGTGTGGCCAGCAGGGCAAGGGAGGTGATTCTCCCCCTCTGCTCAGCTCTGCTGAGACCCCACCTGGAGTACTGCATCCAGTTCTGGAGCCTCTGTTCCAAGAGGGCTATGGACATGCTGGAAGGTGTCCAGAGAAGGGCCACCAGGATGAGCAGAGGGCTGGAGCTGCTCTGCTATGAGGACAGACTGAGAGAGTTGGGGCTGTTCAGTCTGGAGAAGAGAAGGCTCTGAGGTGACCTTCTTGTGGCCTTCCAGGATCTGAAGGGGGCTCCAAGAAAGCTGGGGAGGGACTTTTTAGGGTGTCAGGGAGTGACAGGACTGGGGGGAATGGAATAAAGCTGGAAGTGGGGAGATTCAGACTGGACAT
Organism: Indicator indicator; assembly: GCF_027791375.1. NCBI lineage: Eukaryota > Metazoa > Chordata > Aves > Piciformes > Indicatoridae > Indicator > Indicator indicator. Next base: position 1,067,517 of record NC_072010.1, on the reverse strand, counting down.
GAGGGATCATCTCCTCCAACCTCCTCACCATGGGCAGGGACATCTCTCAACTAGATGTGGCTGCTCAAGGTGTCATCCAACTTGACATTAAATACCCCCAGGCAGGAGGCAGCCACAGCCTCCCTGGGCAGCCTATTTCAAAGTCTCATCTGCCTCCTCCTGAAGAACTTCTTCCTCAGATCTATTCTAACCCTATTCTTCCTCAGCTTCCAACCACTGCTACAATTAGTTTTAAAAACTACCAAAAAAAAAAATAGAACAATAACAAGAAAAAAATTATAATATTAAAAGAACCCCAAACCTTTACGCCTCTAAGATGTAGCCCAAAGGCTGATAGGGACTTGGATTTTATTTCCAATCCCTTCCTGATGAACAGAGCAGATGTTTAAAAACAATATAGTGTGAGGAAAAACACTGCTGTACTTTTCTACAAAACCACTACCATGGAAGTAGCTTCACAGTCTCACAGTATATTAGAGGATGGAAGGGACCTCCAGAGATCATCAGGTCCAACCCCCCTGCCAGAGCAGCATCACCCAGGAGAGTCCACACAGGAATGCATCCAGGTGGGGTTGGAAAGGCTCCAGAGAAGGAGACTCCACAACCCCCCTGGGCAGCCTGCTCCAGGGCTCTGTCACCCTCACACCAAAGAAGTTTCTCCTCCTGTTGAGGTGAAATCTTCTCTGTTCAAGTTTGTCTCCATTGCTCCTTGGCTTATCACTGTGCAGCACCCACAAGAGCCTGGCCCCCTCCCCTTGACACCCACCCCTCACACATTGAGAGACATTGATCAGATCCCCTCTCAGCCTTCTCTTCTCCACACTAAACAGCCCCAGGCCTCTCAGCCTCTCTTCCCAGGGGAGATGCTCAAGTCCCCTAAGCATCCTCCTGCCTCTCCCTTGGACTCTCTCCAGCAGCTCTCTGTCTCTCTTCAACTGGGGAGCCCCAAACTGGACACAGGATTGCAGCTGTGCTCTCAGCAGGGCAGAGCAGAGCAGAGGGGGAGCAGAACCTCCCCAGCCCTGCTGCCCACACTTTTCTTGCTGCCCCCCAGGATGCCATTGGCTCTCTTGGCCACAAGGGCACATTGCTGTCCCATGCAGAACTTGCTGCCCACCAGCACTCCAAGGTCTTTCTCTGTGGAGCTGCTCTCCAGCAGGGCAGCCTCTAACCTGTCCTGGTGCCTGCTGTTGTTCCTCCCCAGATGCAGGACCCTGCACTTGTCCTTATTGAACTTCATGAGGTTTGCCTGCAGCCAGCTCTCAGCCTATCCAGGTCATGTTGGATGCTGCACATCCTGACAGGTGTCAGACAACCCCCCCCCCCCCTCCCCCCCGTCAGTTTTGTATCATCAGGAACTTGCTGAGGGTCCTCTCAATGCCCTCATCCAGGTCATTGATAAAGATATTGAACAAAACTGGACCAAATAAATCAACCACAGGCAGACCAGACAGAAATAAATACATAGAGAGACAACTGTGGAGAGACAAATCTGGCAGCTGTTCTGCACTGCAACAGGAGCACACCAGAATAAGTCTATTTTTATAAATCCTTTTCTTGCTAGCTATTTTACTTGCAGGTTTGGAGCACCTGGGACATCCTGGTTTTATTCTCCTCTCTGCCACCAGCTGGTTCAGCAAGTTTCCATCAATGCAATGAGTGTTAGCAACCCCTGGTGCTAAACAACTCAGGGGTTGGAAAGAGGAATAAATAGCAACAAAAGGCTAAATGCTCCATATTAGACAGACCATAGAATGGTTCAGATTGGAAGGGACTTCAGAGATCATCACCTGCAACCTCCCTGCCATGGACAGGGAAACCTCCCAACCAGACTCAGCTGCTCAAGGCCTCATCCAGCCTGGCCCTGAGCACCCCCAGGCAGGAGGCAGCCACAGCCTCCCTGGGCAGCCTGTGCCAGACTCTCACCTCCCTCCTGCTGCAGAACTTCTTCCTCAGCTGCAGTCTAACCCTGCTCTGCCTCAGCTTCAAACCCTTCCCCCTTGGCCTGGCTCTAGACTCCCTTAGCCAAAGTCTCTCTGCAGCCTTCCTGCAGGATCCCTTCAGCTCTTGCAAGGCAGCTCTGAGGTCCCCTGGAGCCTTCTCTTCTGCAGGCTGAACACCCCCAGCTCCCTCAGCCTGTGCTCAGAGCAGAGCTGCTGCAGCCCTTGGCTCAGCTTTGTGGCCTCCTCTGGCCTCCCTGCAGCAGCTCTGTGTCCTTCTTGTGCTGGGGACAGCAGAGCTGGAGGCAGGATTGGAGGTGGGCTGTGAGCAGAGCAGAGCCAAGGGGCAGAATCCCCTCTGCTGCCCTGCTGCCCACACTCCTAATGACACAATAAATATAAAAACCAGCTCAAGAGTTTAAGATGTCTCTAGGAAGACCAAGACAGGATGGAGAGTTGGGCAGAGGGGAACCTCATGAAGTTCAGCAAAGGCAAGTCCATTCATCCTGAAGCAGAGGATGAATAACTCCCTGCACCAGTAGAGGCAAGTGGTTGGCTGGCTGGTAAGCAGCTCCAGACCTGGGACTGGTGGTGGACAATATGTTCACCATAAGCCAGCAATGTGCCCTCATGCCCAAGAAGGGCAACAGTCTCCTGGGGTGCATTAAGAGGAGTGTGGCCAGCAGGTCAAGGGAGGTTCTCCTCACTCTCTCCTCTGCCCTAGTGAAGCAGCATTTGGGGTATTGTGGGCTCCACAGAGAAAGGAAACTCTTGGAGAGACTCCAGCAGAGGCTGCAAAGATGCTGAGGGGCCTGGAGCATCTCTGTGAGGAGAAAAGACTGAGAGCCCTGGGGCTGCTGAGCCTGGAGAAGAGCAGCCCCAGAGGGGGTCTGATCAGTGCTGAGCAAGAGCTAAAGGGCCTGGGGAGGGTGCAAGAGGCTGGGGCCACTCTTTACAGTGGTGCCCAGTGACAGGAGAAGGGGCAATGGGCACCAGCTAGAACCCAGCAGGTTCCACCTGAATAGGAACGAGGAGAAACTCCTTTGCTGTGAGGTTGATGGAGCACTGGAACAAACTGCCCAGAGAGCCTGTGAAGACTCCTTCTCTGGAGAGATTCCAACCCCTCCTGGACATTGTCAGGCAGCCTGCTGTGGGTGCCCCTGCTTTAGCAGGGGGTTTGGAGTGGCTGATCTCCAGAGGTCCTTTCCAACCCCCCACCATTCCTTGGTTCTGTAGGAATCATTTGTTTTCCTACAAGCTGCCCACCTCACATGCTCAGGTCAGCAAAGTTTTGGCATAAACCAATCAGACCACATGTCAGCAACAACCTTCACATAGCTCTGGTATCTCTCTTCTGCATTCCTCTGGCTCAGAGCATGCCACCAAGCCCCAGCTCATTTTGGTGTTTGCTCAACAAAGGCAACCCAGAGCCACCTTATCTGCCTAAAAAAAGCTCCCACTCAAAGCCTGGCTTGTCCAGGCAAAGGCAGAGCTCACACCCCCAACACAGCCTCCTGCACTGCTCAGCTCGGGGTCATGCAAGGTCAGCCTGGAAGAGCCTTGTGAAACAGAGCCACGATGCCCAAAGCTGGCAGCAGGGAGCAGCAGCCTCCAAGATCTGCAGATCCCATCCCAGGCTTGCTCCACCTCCTTGGGTTGCTTTCAGCACCTCCAGTTTCCCATCCCGAGTAGCTCAGGTTTCCTCAGGATGAAGGCTGCAAGGTGATCCCCTCTCCACAGGGTAATTCTTTCAGAGAGAGCAGCAAGCACCAGAAAATGAAGTGAGCAGCATCCAAACCCTGTCTCTACAGCTGAGCCAGAGGAGCCCAAAGGCAGTGCAAGGCCACCAGCCTGTCAGGAAGGGTCGATGGGGAGATGAAACACAAGTCCCACTTTATTGTGGCCTTCCAGTATCTGAAGGGGACCTTCAAGACAGCTGGGGAGGGACTTCTTAGGGTGTTAGGTAGTGATAGGACTGGGGGGAATGGAAAAAAAATACAAATGGGGAGATGCAAGACTAGTGATCATCCAGTTCCAAACCCCCCTTGCCATTGAGCAGGGACACCTCACACCACAGCAGGTTGCTCACAGCCACCTCCAGCCTGGCTGCAAAAACCTCCAGGGATGAGGCTTCCACCACCTCCCTGGGCAACCTCTGCCAGGCTCTCACCACCCTCATGGGGAAGAATTTCTTCCTCACATCCAATCTGAATCTCCCCATTTCTAGTTTTACTCCATTCCCCCCCAGTCCTATCACTCCCTGACACCCTCAAAAGTCCCTCCCCAGCTTTCTTGGAGCCCCCTTCAGATCCTGGAAGGCCACAAGAAGGTCACCTCAGAGCCTTCTCCTCTCCAGACTGCACAGCCCCAACCCTTTCACTCTGTCTCCATAGCAGAGGAACTCCAGCCCTCTGCTCATCCTCCTGGCCCTTCTCTGGACACCTTCCAGCACCTCCAGATCCTTCCTGGAACAGAGGCTCCAGAACTGGACCCAGAGCTCCAGCTGTGGTCTGAGCAGAGTGGAGCAGAGGGGGAGAATCCCCTCCCTTGCCCTGCTGGCCACACTTCTCCTGCTGCAGCCCAGGCTCTGCTTGGCTCTCTGGGCTGCAAGTGCTCCCTGCTGGCTCCTGGTGAGCTTCTCCTCCCCCAGCACTCCCAAGGCCTTTCCTTCAGGGCTGCTCTCCAGCCAGTCCCTGCCCTATAACATTGGCTGCCCATCAAGATACTTTATCCCAGCAATGGGCATCTTCCCAGTTTGGAGTTGTTCAAAGTCAACATGGCCCCAGAATGACCATCCTGACACATTTGCTGTGCTCACACCTAGTCTGGTGTGCAGGAAGGGCTCAATGAAATGAGCTCCATGGCACATGGAGAACTGTTTTGGCACAGTCCTGCTCAGCACAGTTGAGGCATGTCAGAAACCAGCTCTGCTGGTGGCTTGCCAAAAGTTCACTTCAATGCTTTTTGTAGCCTCCAGCTCCAAAATCAAGAGCTGTGCTTGCCTCTGCCATGCTTGGCTGGTTTCCACAGCTTTAGCAGGATTGTTTTGTGACCAGCCAGCACCTTCTTGGTTCCAGTAATGGGAGGTGAGCTTCCATGAAGGTTTCCAAGGAGACAGATACAGCTCTTGCTCAGATCATTGATAATGTTGTTATTTGATATCATGAAATTTGTGAGTGATGAACCCATGATTTATAACCAAAGACCACCATGAGGAGCTCAGTTATCACAGAATCCCAGACTGTTAGGGGTTGGAAGGGACCTAAAAGGATTGAGGCCAACCCCCTCTGTCAGAGCAGGGTCACCTAGGGCAGGTCACACAGCAACTCATCCAGATGGATTCTGAGTGCCTTCAGAGAAGGAGACTCCACAACCTCTCTGGGCAGCCTGTCCCAGGGCTCCAGCACCCTCCAAGTACAAAAGTTTCTCCTTACGTTCACATGGAGCCTCCTCTGTTCCAGCTTGCCCCCACTGCCCCTTGTCCTGAGCAGAGCCTGGCTCTGTCCTCCTGACTCTTCACATCTTTATGAACATGACTGAGGGCACCCCTCAGCCTCCTGTTCTCCAAGCTAAAGGGACCCAGCTCCTTCAGCCTTTCCTCAGAAAGGTGATGCTTACAGGAATCTACATTTAGGGCTAACAACCTGAAAGCAAGGAGAATTCAATGGGATGGAGAGCACCTTCTGTAGATGCCAAGAGTCAAGACAACCTGCCTCAACCTGAAGCACCCTGTGAGGAAAGACAGCTGGGACAAGAATTTAAAGGTGTAGATGGAAGTAGAGGTTGGTGTCCTGGTAGATCATTTTCCTCCTTTCCATCTCAGATTTGGTTCCAGGTTTTATTCCCACTCTTGGCTTGGCTCATCCTCAGCATATTCACCACCCTAAGGAGAAGACAGTTGAGTCCTTCAGCATTGAAGGAGAATAAAGAAAATGGAAGACCAAAGCTCATTAAGACACCATCTGAAAAATCATTTGGCCTGAAGGTCAGGGGAGGTGACTCTGACCCTCTGCTCTGCTTTGGTGAGACACTTCCTGGACTACTGTGTCCAGAGCTGGAGTCCTCAGCACAGGAGAAAACAATGGACCTGTTGGAGTGGGTCCAGAGGAGACCATAACAATGATGGGAGGGTTGGAAGCCCTCTGCTGTGAGGACAGGTTGAGAGAGTTGAGGTCGTTCAACCTGGAAAAGAGAAGGTTCCAGGGAGACCTTCTAGTGGCCTTTCAGGATGTCAAGGGGCCAAGAAGAAAGCTGGAGACAGACTTTTGAGCAGGGCCTGTTGGGACAGGACAAAGGGTGATGGTTTGAAACTAAAAGAGGGAGGTTCAGACTGGACAGAAAGAAAAAAACTTTTTGCTCTAAGGGTGGTGAAACATTGGCCCAGATTGCCCAGAGAGGTGGGAGATGCTTCAACCCTGCAAGCATCCCAGGTCAGGTTGGACAGGGCTGTGAGCAACCTGCTCCAGCTGCAGATTAATAGATGAGGGGAGAGCAACTGAGGTCATTTACCTGGACCTGAGCAAAGCTTTTGATACTGTCCCACACCACATCCTGCTCTCCAAACTGGTGCCACATGGGTTTGATGGGTGGACCATGAGATGGATAAAGAACTGGCTTGATGGCTGCACCCAAAGAGTGGCTGTCAATGGCTCCATGTCCCAGTGGAGGCCAGGGACAAGTGGAGTCCCTCAGGGCTCAGTCCTGGGACCAGGCTTGGTCAACATCTGTGTTGGTGCCATGGAGAGTGGCATTGAGTGCAGCCTCAGCAAGTTTGCTGCTGACACCAAGCTGTGTGGTGCAGCAGACAGGCTGGAGGGAAGGGATCCATCCAGAGGGACCTGGACAGGCTGGAGGGAAGGGATCCATCCAGAGGGACCTGCACAGGCTGGAGGGAAGGGATCCATCCAGAGGGACCTGGACAGGCTGGAGGGAAGGGATCCATCCAGAGGGACCTGCACAGGCTGGAGGGAAGGGATCCATCCAGAGGGACCTGGACAGGCTGGAGGGAAGGGATCCATCCAGAGGGACCTGGACAGGCTGCAGAGCTGGGCACAAGCCAACCTCAGGAGGGTCAACAAGACCAAGGGCAGGGTCCTGAAGCTGGGTGGAGGCAATGCCAAGCACAAATGCAGGCTGGGCAGGGAGTGGCTGGAGAGCAGCCCTGAGGAGAGGGACTTGGGGGTGCTGGGGGATGAGAAGCTCAGCAGGAGCTGTCAATGTGCACTTGCAGCCCAGAGAGCCAAGCAGAGCCTGGGCTGCAGCAGGAGAAGTGTGGCCAGCAGGGCAAGGGAGGTGATTCTCCCCCTCTGCTCAGCTCTGCTGAGACCCCACCTGGAGTACTGCATCCAGTTCTGGAGCCTCTGTTCCAAGAGGGCTATGGACATGCTGGAAGGTGTCCAGAGAAGGGCCACCAGGATGAGCAGAGGGCTGGAGCTGCTCTGCTATGAGGACAGACTGAGAGAGTTGGGGCTGTTCAGTCTGGAGAAGAGAAGGCTCTGAGGTGACCTTCTTGTGGCCTTCCAGGATCTGAAGGGGGCTCCAAGAAAGCTGGGGAGGGACTTTTTAGGCTCTCAGGGAGTGACAGGACTGGGGGGAATGGAATAAAGCTGGAAGTGGGGAGATTCAGACTGGAGGTGAGGAAGAAGTTGTTCCCCATGAGAGTGGTGAGAGCCTGGAATGGGTTGTGCAGGGAGGTGGTTGAGGCTCCATCCCTGGAGGTGTTTGCAGCCAGGCTGGATGAGGCTCTGGGCAGCCTGCTGTAGTGTGAGGTGTCCCTGGCCATGGCAGGGGGGTTGGAACTGGCTGAGCCTTGTGGTCCCTTCCAACCCTGACTGATTCTAGGATTCTATGTCCGTGCAGTGAGGTGGACTTGATGACCTCTGATGAAATCCCTTCCAACCTGAGCCATTCTGTGAAAAGCTGAGCATGCTGACACAGCAAACTTGCAGAGAGAGCCTCATGGTTTGGGTGGGCAGATGACTCCTGAGCCCTTCAGGACAAGGCTCTCTCAAGCCCACAGACATCAAGTGAGGGCTGGAGCTCTCAGTTCCCAGAGCACTGATGCCACAACCCTACCTGTGTCCACTTCTGCGCTCCACAGTTCAAGAGGGACAGGGAACTACAGGAGGGAGTCCAATGGAAGGCCACAAACAGGCTTAGGGGACTGGAGCATCTCTCTTATAAGGAGAGGCTGAGAGACCTGGAGCAGCCTGACAGGGGATTCTTATCAATGTTGATCAACATCCAAAGGGTGGAGGTCATGAGGCTGGGGATGAGCTCTTTTGAATTGTGCCCCAGTGATAGGTCAAGGGGCAACAGGCACAATCTAGAGTCCAGGAGCTTCCATCTGAACATGAGGTAAAAATTCTTTGCTGTGAGGGTGCTGGAGCAGTGGAGCAGGCTGCCCAGGGAGGTTGTGGAGTCTCCTTCCCTGGAGAGATCCCAGAGCTACCTGGACATTGCAAACCTGGGCAACCTGATCTAGGCACACCTGCATCAGCAAGGTTGGGTTAGGTGATCTCCAGAGGTCCCTTCCAACCCCTACACTGTGCTATTCTCTGATGTCACTTGGAGGAGCACGACCACTATAGCCAAGTGGGCAGCCAGTGTGCAACCAGGAGCTCTCCTGCACTTCAGAAAGCCACATTGCATCTGGGTAGAGATGCCAGGATGGTTTCTGATCTCCTCTTGGTGCTGAAAAGGCCAGGACCAAGAGGTGCTGGGATTCAAGACACGTTTCATGAGCCATATGGTCTCTGCTCCCCACATTTGTTCATCTGTGGAACAAGGGCTGCAGTGGAGTCACACTCACACAGACACTGTGAATGCTGCTCTTAAAAACCCTAAAGGGACAGGAGAAGAAGGGCCAAGAAGGTCTGTGCCTGCCTGCAGGAGAGCAGGCTCTGGAGAGCAAAGGAAGATCACTGCTCCTGTGTGAGGAGCAGGCTGCACCCACTGATGGATCAGGATCCCTCAGGAAGTGCACACACCTACAGCCTTCCTGGGAAACTCTCCATTCCACCACCTTCTTGCACCATCTGCCACTAAGTCCTGTTCCAGAAGAATCCTTATTTCAGGACACGTGTCTACAGCCCTCTCCTGGATCTGCTCTGCTGCTTCATGTCAGAAGAGGACTCAGGACAAGTGTCTACAGCCCTCTCCTGGACCTCCTCTGCTGCTTCATGTCAGAAGAGGACTCAGGACAAGTGTCTACAGCCCTCTCCTGGACCTCCTCTGCTGCTTCATGTCAGAAGAGGATTCAGTCAGCAGTATGAGATGCAAATGCAATGTTTTGGATGTTGTCCTGCCAGACAGGCAACCAGCTATCAGGTTCTATCAGGGAACATGTTTGTCTGCCCAGGAAATCAACATTTGTCTTCCTTCAGGAGATCTGAAGGCAATTATTGCATCATTTTTTTCCATCTCCACTCCCAGTTTCACCTCAGGTCTCAAGGTCCCAGGCTCTGTAGGCTCTTGATCTTGATATTGCCCAAGGGAAGATGTCTATGTCCTACAGCCCTGTCTCCAGACATTTCCTGAGGTGTATTTCTGATCTAGTGTGAGGTGGCCCTGCCCATGGCAGGGGGGCTGGAATTAGATGATCCTTGAGGTCCCTTCCAACCCTAACAATTCTATGATTCTATGATTCTTCCTCTCCAGCTCCACTTGGCCATTTCTCCAAAATAATTCTACACATACGTGGGCTCAACAGCACAAGTGTAGCAAGGAGCTCTGTGATAAATGAGGTCAAATTACCAGAAAAGCCTTTTGGCAAAGCTAGTAGCTTGGAGAGAGGTTCTCCTCCCCCTCTACTCTGCCCTGCTGAGGTCACATCTGGAGTATTATGTCCATTTCTGGGCCCCTCAGTTCAAGAAGAACCTGAGGGAACTGCTTGAGAGAGTCCAGTACAGAGCCACACAGATGCTGAAGGCAGTGGAAGATCTTCCTGATGAGGAGAGCCTGAGGGAGCTGAGGGCTCTGGAGCTGGGAGAGGAGGAGCCTGAGAGGTGAGCTCATTGCTGGTGCTAAAGATGTGCAGGGGGAGTGCCAAGAGGCTGGAGCCAGGCTCTGCCCAGTGATGCCCAATGCCAGCACACGGGGCAGTGGTGGAAACTCCAGGTGCCTGTTTATATTGTGAAAATCTGGGCATGAAGAGGGCAGATCAGAGGGCTGGAGCTGCTCTCCTATGAGGACAGACTGAAAGAGTTGGGGTTGTTCAGTCTGAAGAAGAGAAGGCTCTGAGGAGACCTTCTTGTGGCCTTCCAGGATATGAAGGGGGCTACAGGAAAGCTGGGGAGGGACTTTTGAGGGTGTCAGGGAGTGATAGAACCAGGGTGAATGGATCAAAGCTAGAGGAGGGGAGATTTAGATTGGATATTAGGAAGAAGTTCTTCATCATGAGGGTGGTGAGACACTAGAAGAGGTTCCCCGGGGAGGTGGTGGAAGCCTCATCCCTGGATGCTTTTAAGGCCAGGCTGGATGTGGCTCTGAGCAACTTGATCTGGCGTGAGGTGTCCCTGCCCATGGCAGAGGGGTTGGAACTGGCTGAGCCTTGAGGTCCCTTCCAACCCTGACAATTCTATGATCACTTTTGATCAACCATTGTGACCCTCTGCACCCTAACATGCAAGCAGATAGGATTATTCCAGACTGCAAGGAGCGTTCCCTGACTCCAAGGAAGAACATGAAGCAAAGCAAAGGACCAAGTCTCTGCAGGGGTCTAGAGCAGAAGTCTTATGAGGAGCAGCAGAGGAAACTGCTGCAGTATCTGAAGGGGGCTACAAGAAAGCTGGGGAGGGACTTTTTAGGATATCAGGTAGTGACAGGACTGGGGGGAATGGAATAAAGCTGGAAGTGGGGAGATTCAGACTGGAGGTGAGGAAGAAGTTCTTCCCCATGAGAGTGGTGAGAGCCTGGAATGAGTTGTGCAGGGAGGTGGTTGAGGCTCCATCCCTGGAGGTGTTTGCAGCCAGGCTGGATGAGGCTCTGGCCAACCTGCTGTAGTGTGAGGTGTCCCTGGCCATGGCAGGGGGGTTGGAACTGGCTGAGCCTTGTGGTCCCTTCCAACCCTGACTGATTCCATGATTCTATAACCTGGGGTTGTTTATCCTGAAGAAAAGGAATGTCAGGGGAGACCTTCTGTCACTTTACAACTTCCTGGAAGAAGGTGGGGGTTAGACTCTTCCCCCAAGGAACAGTCAACAGGACAAGAGGAAATGGCCTCAAAGGTGCGCTAGGGGAGGTTAAGGCTGGACACTGGGAAAAGTTTCATCCCTCAAAGGGTTGTCAAGCTCTGGAACAGGCTGCCCAGGGAAGTGGTAGAGTCCTGATCAGTGGAGGGCTTTAAAAAGCCATGGAGAGATGGTGCTGAGGGGCATGGTTTAGTGCTGACTTGGCAGTGTTGGCCTTGATCTTACAAGATGTCTTCCAACCCAGATGATTCCATGATTCTGCAGGGAGTCCTGTTCCAAACAACATTTATGTAAACTATCTGGAAGACAGAAGGAAGCTGCCCACTGTTCAGTTTCTTCAGAAGGCTCTAGGGCCACACAGGCCTGGAAAACCCCACAAGAACAACATCTAACAGGCTTTAGGGTCTCCTGCCATGCAGAAAGCATGCAGAGAACAGGTTCTCCCTTGGCTTCTTCTTGCCTTTGTGGCTGCTGCAAACTCAGTGGGACAGGGAAATGCATTTATCATGCCTAGAACTTCATTCCACCACCCACAGATGGGACAGAATTAAAAGGAGTGATGCAAATCAAGCTGCAAGTTGAAGAGATTGCTTAAAAGAAAAAAAAAAAAGAGAAGGGAAGGGAAGGGAAGGGAAGGGAAGGGAAGGGAAGGGAAGGGAAGGGAAGGGAAGGGAAGGGAAGGGAAGGGAAGGGAAGGGAAGGGAAGGGAAGGGAAGGGAAGGGAAGGGAAGGGAAGGGAAGGGAAGGGAAGGGAAGGGAAGGGAAGGGAAGGGAAGGGAAGGGAAGGGAAGGGAAGGGAAGGTTTGGGAAGGGAAGGTTTGGGAAGGGAAGGTTTGGGAAGGGAAGGTTTGGGAAGGGAAGGTTTGGGAAGGGAAGGGAAGGGAAGGTTTGGGAAGGGAAGGGAAGGTTTGGGAAGGGAAGGGAAGGGAAGGTTTGGGAAGGGAAGGTTTGGGAAGGGAAGGTTTGGGAAGGGAAGGTTTGGGAAGGGAAGGGAAGGGAAGGGAAGGGAAGGGAAGGGAAGGGAAGGGAAGGGAAGGGAAGGGAAGGGAAGGGAAGGGAAGGGAAGGGAAGGGAAGGGAAGGGAAGGGAAGGGAAGGGAAGGGAAGGGAAGGGAAGGGAAGGGAAGGGAAGGGAAGGGAAGGGAAGGGAAGGGAAAGGAAATACTACTATGCCATGACAGTTGTTTATTTCACCTAGCAAACTCCTAGTGGATTTGGAGAGGAGCTCAAGCAGGCTCCAGCTTGCCAAATATATTTGACAGCCTATACAAAAAATATTTTGCTGCTTTAAATGTCAGGAAAATGTTAGCTGCATGTTTAAACGTGCCCAGAGAAAGGCCACAAGGATAAGCAGAGGGCTGGAGCTCCTCTCCTATGAGGACAGACTGAGAGAGTTGGGGTTGTTCAGTCTGGAGAAGAGAAGGCTCTGAGGAGACCTTCTTGTGGCCTTCCAGTATCTGAAGGGGGCTCCAAGAAAGCTGGGGAGGGACTTTTTAGGCTATCAGGGAGTGATAGGGGATGGAACAAAACTAGAGGAGGGGAGATTCAGATTGGATGTTAGGAAGAAGTTCTTCCTCATGAGGGTGGTGAGAGCCCGGCACAGGTTGCCCAGGGAGGTGGTGGAAGCCTCATCCCTGGAGGTTTTTGCAGCCAGGCTGGAGGTGGCTCTGAGCAACCTGATCTGGTGTGAGGTGTTGGAACTGGATGATGCTTGAGGTCCCTTCCAACCCTGACAATTCTATGATTTATGATTTATGATTTAATTTCTGCATTTTTTTTTCTCTCCCCAGGAGGCAGCCAAGCAACCAAAACAAAGCTCCAGACTGAAGAATTCCCTTATTCAAGATCCCCAAGCTCCCTGGCTGCTCCAAGATGTCTCTTAGGAGCTGCTCATTTCACACAGAAGGTTTTTTTTGCTTTCTGTAGATGGGGTTGGGTTAGTTGTCTTGTTGCTTTTGCTTTGGTTTGGTTTGGCTTGAGTTGACAACAACCTCTTTCCCCTTTCCTGCCATCCTTCCTGGCTGGGGAGGTGTTGTCTGAACAGAAGAAGGACTCACCATTGGTGCTCCACGGTGACCTATAATGGCTGGCTTGGGTCCCAGAGCCTTCTTCTCCATGATACAAGGGGAGGAGATGGTGAGTGGGACAAGGTAAAGTGCAATCACCACTGTGAGGTATGCAGTGAACATCAGCATCTGAGAAGCTGGAATGGAAAGAGAGAGAGAGAGATAGAAGTGGTGAAAATGTTGGTCCTGACCTCCTCACACCAGTGAGGCAAAGTCTGGGCACCTTCATCTTCCTCCAGAGGGGAGACTGATCTAAAGATGTTCCTCCCAGTACAGGGGTAGGAGCTCTGTGCTTAGGAATGTGCTGGGCAGGGAGGTGGTGGAGTCCCCAAGCCTGGCTGTGTTTGAAGGTGGTTTGGATGTGGTGCTTGGGGATATGGTTTTGGGGTGAGCCTTGTAGAGAAGGGCTCTGGGTTGGACTTGGTGATCCTGAGGGTCTTTTCCAAGCTGAATGTTTCTGTGATTCTGGTGGGAAAAAAAAAAAAAAAACAACATTATACTGAAAAATAATCTCTTTGGGCTAAATCAAGTCTTGGGGAAGGTTTCCTGGGGAAAAAAAAAGTTGAGAGAATTGCTTAAAGTCACAGATTGTGAGGTGTCCCTGCGCATGGCAGTGGGGCTGGAACTAGATGATCCTTGTGGTCCCTTCCAACCCTGACTGATTCTATGAGTCTATGATTCATGGAATTGTTTAGGTTGGAAGAGACCTTAAAGATCACCTAGTTCCAACCCCCCTGCCATGGGTAGGGACACCTCCCACCAGCCCAGGTTGCTCAAGGCCTCATCCAACCTGACCTTGAACACCTCCAGGAAGGAGGCATCCACAACCTCCCCGAGCAACCAGTGCCTCACCACCTTTATTGTAAAGAATTTCTTCCTAATTTCCAGTCTAAATCTCCCCTCCTCCAGCTTCAATCCATTCCCTCTGATCCTATCACTACAAACTCTTGTAAAAAGTCCTTTCCCAGCCTTCTTGTAGCCCCCTTCAGCTACTGGAAAGCTGCTCTAAGGTCTCCCTGGAGACTTTGGGCAAGGAAGCTGGGAAGGGCCTGGAGAAGAAATGTGATGGAGAGCAACTGAAGGAGCTGGGGATGGTTAGTTTGGAGAAGAGGAGGCTGAGAGGAGACCTCATTGCTGTCTGCAGCTACCTGAAAGGAGGTTGTGGAGAGGTTGGTGCTGGTCTCTTCTCCCAGGTAATTAGTGATGGAACAAGAGGGAATGGCCTCAAACTGTGACTGGGGAGGTTTAGACTGCACAGTAGGAAACATTTTTTCCTGGCAAGAGTGGTCAGGCACTGGAATGGTCTGAGCAGGGAGGTGGTGGAGTCCCCAAGCCTGGCTGTGTTTGAAGGTGGTTTGGATGTGGTGCTTGGGGCTATGGCTTAGGGGTGAGCCTTGCACAGTAGGATTGTGGGTTGGACTTGGTGATCCTGAGGGTCTTTTCCAACTTGCATGTTTCTGTGATTCTTTGATTCTGTGGTCCTCTTCACCAGGCTGAACAGCTCCAACTCTCACAGCCTGTCCCCCACTATCTCAGCAACGTGGTCCAAAACACTCCAGATTTCCATCCCTTGGTGTGGGACAGCCCCAAATGTTGACAGCAGAAATAGATCTGCAGTGAGATGTATCTACAAGTCAGTCATGGCACCATGGTGATGCATGCAATGTCACTTTGGTTTACATCTCCTTGGTGCTTCACCAACTCCAACCCATTTGCAGCCAGGGGAAGACCACTTCAGCTGCTTCTGCGTTTGGATTTGTGCCAACCAAGACTTGAGTTAATTCACAATAAAGTTCTGCTGATTAAGTTGGAGGTGGTTAATTAAATCCTTGCGTTGTGATAATGCTGCACTCCCCAAGGTCTCTGCAAGCAGCAATGTTCCAGGACCAGCAAACACCTGAGATCTTTAGATTAGATGCAAGGAAAAAATTCTTTACTGAAAGAGTGATCAGGCATTAGAACAGGCTGCCCAGGGAGGTGGTGGAATCACCACTGAGTGATGTCTTAAACCACAGAGTACAGACCTCCAGAGGCTAGATAGAGCCAGGGGTGGAGCAGAATATGCAATATTTTGTTATTTCATTCCCAGAATGCCTGCATTCTCCACCATATTATCTGCCTTAGGTGTATGGAGTGAGACAGATGCTCTTCACCCCTTCCCAAAGGAGTAAAGCAAATGCTCCACACAAGATTTGGAAGAACTAGAAGTTTAAGTGGAAGTATCATTCATAACTACATACAACAGTACCAAAACATGCAAAAAAATACCCAACAATTCCTATTCAGCCCAACTCTTCAGTCTGGGCTTCTCCAAAAACCTCACCAGACCATCACCTTCCCCAAAATTTCCCCCCCACCAGGCCTCATACATTGTGTCTCAAAGGCCCCAAGGCTTTCAATACCACTCCTCTCCCCCCATACCTCCCTACCCAGACCCAAATTAGCTTGGCCAAAGCTGGAGCCAGGTGGCTAACCTCCTCCACACAGCAGAGACAAGGTCCAAAGGGAGAGAGTGAGGGAGAAGAAGCAAGGAGAACAGATTGTCTATTTCCTTACAAAGGGGAGATGCAGGCATTCTGGGAATGAAATAACAAAGGACTACACTTTCCAGTCCACCCCTGGACCTATCTAACTTCTGGAGCTGTGTACTCTATGCTTTAAGACATCCCAGTTTCTTAAACCCATAACAGAATCACAGGTTGGAAAAGACCTCAGAGATCATTAAGTCCAAGCTGTTACCCAACACCACCTGACTACTAAGCCATGGCTCCAAGTGCCACATCCAATCTTTTTTAGATGTTATAGAATCCTAGAATCAGTCAGGGTTGGAAGGGACCACAAGGCTCAGCCAGTTCCAACCCCCCTGCCATGGCCAGGGACACCTCACACTACAGCAGGCTGCCCAGAGCCTCATCCAGCCTGGCTGCAAACACCTCCAGGGATGGAGCCTCAACCACCTCCCTGCACAACCCATTCCAGGCTCTCACCACTCTCATGGGGAAGAACTTCTTCCTCATTTCCAGCCTGAATCTCCCTACTTCCAGCTTTATTCCATTCCCCCCAGTCCTGTCACTACCTGAGAGCCTAAAAAGTCCCTTCCCAGCTTTCAAAAAAACACTTGGCACTTCAGGGCCTGGTTTAGTGGGCATGGTGGTGTTGGGTTGATGTTTGGACTTGATGATCTTCGAGGTCTTTTTCCAACCTTAATGATTCTATACCAAAGGAGGTGATGGCTACAGCTCATGGGGCCAGACAAGCAATCCTGCCTCCCACACCATCCCTCAGACATCCACCTCGGACTACCAGTGACTTCTCATAAAGACCAAAGCATAGGAAGTTCAATGGAAACATGAGGAAAGATTTTTTTTCACTGTGAGGTTGCCAGGACAATGGAACAGGCTGCCAAGGGGGGTTCTGGAGTCTCCCTCTCTGGAGATATTCAAAACCCTCCTGGATGCATTCCTGTGTGATCTACTTCAATCCAGTGAGACCCCACCTGGAGTACTGTGTCCAGGTCTGGAGCCCCTATTACAAGAAAGATCTGGAGATGCTGGAAGGTGTCCAGAGAAGGGCCATGAGGATGAGCAGAGGGCTGGAGCTCCTCTCCTATGGAGACAGACTGAGAGAGTTGGGGTTGTGCAGTCTGGAGAGGAGAAGGCTCCCAGGAGACCTTCTTGTGGCCTTCCAGGATCTGAAGGGGGCTCCAAGAAAGCTGGGGAGGGACTTTTGAGGGTGTCAGGGAGTGATAGGACTGGGGGGAATGGAGCAAAACTAGAAATGGGGATATTCAGATTGGATGTTAGGAAGAAGTTCTTCCCCATGAGGGTGGTGAGAGCACTGGCACAGGTTGCCCAGGGAGGTGGTGGAAGCCTCATCCCTGGAGGTTTTTGCAGCCAGGCTGGAGGTGGCTGTGAGCAACCTGCTGTGGTGTGAGGTGTCCCTGCCCATGGCAGGGGGGTTGGAACTGGCTGAGCCTTGAGGTCTCTTCCAACCCTGACAATTCTCTGATTCTCTGATCTGCTCAAGGTGACCCTGCTCTGGCAGGGGGGGTTGGACTGGATGAACCTTCAACGTCCCTTCCTGCCCCTAACTTTCTGTGATTCTGTGATCTGAGAGACTTCTGAAGGTGCTGACAGCACAAAAGAAACAGTTCCTTGTTCCCAACAGCCTCATATTCCTCATAAAGGACAAGAGGCACCTTTGAACTCCTGAGCTATTTGGAGTCACTGGAAACCACAGATATAAAAGCATAAGGCCTCACTTGTGATTCCGTTTCTTTAATAATTATTTATTTTTTGCAGACTCATTAAGCCTTTAGAAATCAAGGGAGAACCTCCAACACCTCCCTTTTTAAAGCAAATATTTGCCATGGAGGCAAGATGAAGGTGGGGCTTTATTTTTGTAAGGGCAGGACAGAACAGCCCAGCTCTGGCCCTGACCACAGCTGATCTGGTTTCACACAAACTGCTTTTTGCTTCCAGCATTTAACAGCCTCATTCAAACATGGCCCCAACAAGCCAGAAAGTAACATTAGTAACTCTGCCAGCTAACTTTTCCTTCTTTCTGGGGGAGATGCCAGTTACCCCCAGAACACTCCAGGAACTCATAGAATGGCTTAGGTTGGAGGTCCCTTCCAACCCAGACCATTCCATGATCCTATGAACTCAATGGCATCTTGCAGCTCACACTCTGTTCTCCACCAGAAATGTAATGTGCCTTGGAGTTGTGTGTCACCAGCCTCAAAAGCTCCTGATGAACACAGGACATGATCCTGACCCAATTTTTGCTCACTCCACAACCACCACACACCAACCAGGCTTTGAAAAATCAGCTTCATTGCCAGCAAAGTCTCAGGCTGGACTTTCCTTCCTGGTATCATGGAATCATTAAGGTTGGAAAAGACCTCTAAGACCAGCATGGAATCACTAAGGTTGGAAAAGACCTCTAAGACCATCACTGAATCATTAAGGTTGGAAAAGACCTCTAAGGTCATCATGGAATCATTAAGGTTGGAAAAGACCTCTAAGACCATCACTGAATCATTAAGGTTGGAAAAGACCTCTAAGGTCATCATGGAATCATTAAGGTTGGAAAAGACTTCTAGGATCATCACTGAATCATTAAGGTTGGAAAAGACCTCTAAGGTCATCATGGAATCATTAAGATTGGAAAAGATCTCTAAGATCATCAATGGAATCATTAAGGTTGGAAAAGACCTCTAAGATCATCACTGAATCATTAAGGTTGGAAAAGACCTCTAAGGTCATCATGGAATCATTAAGGTTGACAAAGACCTCCAAGACTATCATTAAGGTTGGAAAAGACATCTAAAGTCATCATGGAATCCTTAAGGTTGGAAAAGACCTCTAAGACCATCACTGAATCATTAAGGTTGGAAAAGACCTCTAGGATCATCACTGAATCATTAAGGTTGGAAAAGACCTCCAAGACTATCATTAAGGTTGGAAAAGACATCTAAAGTCATCATGGAATCCTTAAGGTTGGAAAAGACCTCTAAGACCATCACTGAATCATTAAGGTTGGAAAAGACCTCTAGGATCATCACTGAATCATTAAGGTTGGAAAAGACCTCCAAGACCATCATTAAGGTTGGAAAAGACCTCTAAGATCATCATGGAATCATTAAGGTTGAAAAAGACCTCTAAGACCATCATGGAATCCTTAAGGTTGGAAAAGACCTCTAGGATCATCAAGTCCAACCTTCTACCCAACACCTCCATGACCACTAGACCATGTCCTGATGTGCCACATCTACTCTTTTGTGAACACCTCCAGGCATGATGATTCCACCACCTCCCTGGGTAGGCTGTTTCAGGATTAAACAGCTCAGATTTAGACTAAAGGTCAGAACCACCTGAAATTCATAGATTTCCAAATACTTGGAACATTGGACTGCACTGACAAGGGAAAGATGTCCCAACACAGGTCACAAACCACACTGAAGCTGCAGACTTCACCCAGCCATACATGTGTGGGAATTAAGATCACTCACAACCCTTCTCTTCCGCCGTGAAGACAAGGACAAGAGTGTTCATTTTGAGGTTGGATGGTCTGTATGGAAGAAGCTTTCCTGGTGACCACCCAAGCCAAGCAAGGAGGACAGATAAATCTCTCACTTTCTACCTGACAACACCAATGACACCATGTCCCAGTGGAGGCCAGGGACAAGTAGAGTCCCTCAGGGCTCAGTCCTGGGACCAGGCTTGGTCAACATCTGTGTTGGTGCCATGGAGAGTGGCATTGAGTGCAGCCTCAGCAAGTTTGCTGCTGACACCAAGCTGTGTGGTGCAGCAGCAGACAGGCTGGAGGGAAGGGATCCATCCAGAGGGACCTGGACAGGCTGGAGGGAAGGGATCCATCCAGAGGGACCTGCACAGGCTGGAGGGAAGGGATCCATCCAGAGGGACCTGGACAGGCTGGAGGGAAGGGATCCATCCAGAGGGACCTGGACAGGCTGCAGAGCTGGGCACAAGCCAACCTCAGGAGGGTCAACAAGACCAAGGGCAGGGTCCTGCAGCTGGGTGGAGGCAATGCCAAGCACAAATGCAGACTGGGCAGGGAATGGCTGGAGAGCAGCCCTGAGGAGAGGGACTTGGGGGTGCTGGGGGATGAGAAGCTCAGCAGGAGCTGTCAATGTGCACTTGCAGCCCAGAGAGCCAAGCAGAGCCTGGGCTGCAGCAGGAGAAGTGTGGCCAGCAGGGCAAGGGAGGTGATTCTCCCCCTCTGCTCAGCTCTGCTGAGACCCCACCTGGAGTACTGCATCCAGTTCTGGAGCCTCTGTTCCAAGAGGGCTATGGACATGCTGGAAGGTGTCCAGAGAAGGGCCACCAGGATGAGCAGAGGGCTGGAGCTGCTCTGCTATGAGGACAGACTGAGAGAGTTGGGGCTGTTCAGTCTGGAGAAGAGAAGGCTCTGAGGTGACCTTCTTGTGGCCTTCCAGGATCTGAAGGGGGCTCCAAGAAAGCTGGGGAGGGACTTTTTAGGCTCTCAGGGAGTGACAGGACTGGGGGGAATGGAATAAAGCTGGAAGTGGGGAGATTCAGACTGGAGGTGAGGAAGAAGTTCTTCCCCATGAGAGTGGTGAGAGCCTGGAATGGGTTGTGCAGGGAGGTGGTTGAGGCTCCATCCCTGGAGGTGTTTGCAGCCAGGCTGGATGAGGCTCTGGGCAGCCTGCTGTAGTGTGAGGTGTCCCTGGCCATGGCAGGGGGGTTGGAACTGGCTGCTCCTTGTGGTCCCTTCCAAGCCTGACTGATTCTAGGATTCTATGAATGACAATGTGGAGATGCAAGCCTAGAAACAGTATGGCCAGCAGGACTAGGGATTTGATCGTCCCCCTGCACTCAGCACTGCTGAAGCCAAGTTCAGGTTTGAGACCCTCCCTCCAAGAAGGACATTGAGGAGCTGGAGCAGGTCCAGAGAAGGGTAACAAGCTGGGGAAGGATGTAGAGAACAAGTCCTGTGAGGAGCACTTGAGGCAACTGTAGTAGAGGAGGCTGAGGAGAGACCTTTTAGCTCTCTACTGCTCCCTGAAAGGAGATTGCAGTGAGGTGGGGATTGGTCTCTTCTTCCAAGTAAAAAGCAATAGGAAAAGAGGAAATGGCCTCAAGCTGCACCAGGGGAGGCTCAGATGGGATATTAGGAGCGATCTCTTCCCAAAAAAGAGTTTCCAAATGTTTGTAGCAAGCTGCCCAGGGAAATGGTGGGATCATCATTCTCTGGAGGTACCAAGATGTGTAGATGTGGTGGAGTCACCACCATCCCTGGAGGTCTTTAAGTACAGATGTGGTGCTGAGGGACACAGTTTGGAGGTGGACTTGGCAGTGCTGGGTTAAGGGTTGGACCTGATGAGCTTAAAGATCTCTTCCAACTACAACATTTCTAGGATTCTAAGCCTTCCTTCTCTGTTTTTCCTGCTCTTAGTGATCACTTCAGCCTAGTTTGGGCTCCTGGAAGAATATATTTCACACACTGCCTTTTGCTACTCAAAGCTTCCAGAGCTACTTTGAGTCTAGTGTTTTCTGTGTGACCTTCAGAAGCAAGCATTGAAAACATTCTGTTCTCCAGGTCTGGGGGGGAAAATATCAGAGGGGGAGGAACAAAACAAAAGGAAGTGTAAATATGCTCAATAAAATAAAAGGCAGTTGCTGAATCATAGAATTGTCAGGGTTGGAAGGGACCTCAAGGCTCAGCCAGTTCCAACCCCCCTGCCATGGGCAGGGACACCTCACACCACAGCAGGTTGCTCACAGCCACCTCCAGCCTGGCTGCAAAAACCTCCAGGGATGAGGCTTCCACCACCTCCCTGGGCAACCTGTGCCAGGCTCTCATCACCCTCATGGGGATGAATTTCTTCCTAACACCCAATCTGAACCAATCCATTTCTATTTTCACTCCATCCTCCCTAGTCCTGTCACTCCCTGACACCCTCAAAAGTCCCTCCCCAGTTTTCTTGGTGCCCCCTTCAGATACTGGAAGGCCACAAGAAGATTGTCAGGTGGCTTCAGAAATGAGAGGAGCAGATCATTGCACCACTGCCTGCAGCTGCACCACTTCTTTCCAGAAGGATTATTCTTAGTGAGTGAAATCTGCTTTGCATTCACAAGAGGCTGGAGGTTCTCAAAAGAGATTTCAGTTCTTCACTTCCATTTTTAACACCACCACGTCAAATGCACCTGCACCAAAAACTGCTCCAGGTCAAGGAATTTTCATAAGCAAAATGATCCTGAAATACTTCTAAGATCCTGGAATTTTGATGGTAAGGTCATAGAATCTTAATTTTAAGACCATACAGTCTTGATGTTAAGATCATGAGACCCCCAATTCCAATCCTGCCTCCAGCTCTGGTGTCCCCAGCACAAGAAGGACACAGAGCTGGGTTGGAGGGATGCCAGAGGAAGCCAAGGGCTGCAGAACCTCTGCTATGAGCTGGGGGTGTTCAGCCTGGAGAAGAGAAGGCTCCAGGGGGACCTTAAAGCTGCCTAAAGAACCTGAAGGGATCCTGCAGGAAGGCTGCAGAGAGACTTCTGCTAAGGGAGTCTAGAGCCAGGCCAAGGGGGATGATTTGAAGCTGAGGCAGAGCAGGGTTAGACTGCAGCTGAGGAAGAAGTTCTGCAGCAGGAGGGAGGTGAGAGTCTGGCACAGGCTGCCCAGGGAGGTTACAGATGTCTCTTCCCTGGAATTGTTCTAGGCCAGGCTGGATGAGGCCTTGAGCAGCTGAGTCTAGTTGAGAAGGTTCCCTGGGCATGGCAGGGAGGTTGGAGGAGATGACCTCTGAGATCCCTTCCAATCCAACCCATGATCTGTGATCACAGAATCTTAACTTTAAGATCATGGAATCAGTTCTTTACTGTGAGGCTGGTGACATGCTGGTGACATGCCCAGAGAAGCTGTGGATGCCTCATCCCTGGAAGTGTTTAATTCCAGGCTGGATGAAGCCTTGAGCAACCTGGGCTAGTGGGAGGTGTCCCTGCCCATACAGTGGGGTTGGAACTAGATGATCTTTAAGGTCCCTTCCAACTCAAGCCATTCTATGATTCTATCCTCTAAATCACAGAAGAGAATCATAGAATCAGTCAGGGTTGGAAGGGACCACAAGGCTCAGCCAGTTCCAACCCCCCTGCCATGGCCAGGGACACCTCACACTACAGCAGGCTGGCCACAGCCTCATCCAGCCTGGAATTAAACACCTCCAGGGATGGAGCCTCAACCACCTCCCTGCACAACCCATTCCAGGCTCTCACCACTCTCATGGGGAAGAACTTCTTCCTCACATCCAGTCTGAATCTCCCCACTTCCAGCTTTATTCCATTCCCCCCAGTCCTATCACTCCCTGACACCCTAAAAAGTCCCTCCCCAGCTTTCTTGTAGCCCCCTTCAGATCCTGGAAGGCCACAAGAAGGTCTCCTTGCAGTCTTCTCTTCAAATCACCAGCTTGGAAGACACCTTCAGATGATCAAGTCCAACCCTAGCCTAACACCTCCCTCCATACAACTGTTAGACCACATCCTTTAAGATCCAATGTTACAAAAGAGATGAAAGTTTTTCTTTCATGTCAAACACACACCAGGAAAAACACCCAACCCAGGAGCAGAAAACAGAGAAGGAAAACAACTTCCTGGCTCAGTCAAATAAACAAAACAGAACAAAACAGAACAAAACAAAACAAGAAAGCATTTTCTGGGAACTCAGCTACAAGAGAAAAAAAGCTGAGGAATGCAGAAGGAAGCAGGAGCAGTCTCTGCTCCAGGCACAGCCACAAATCCTCCCTCAACTGGCAGCCTAATTACATGTTGGGACCTATTGAAGAGGAACCAGGTAGAGCTTTATTGGCATGTTTAGAAATCATGGCAGAACAACCTTTTCTTTGAAGGCTCTCTCAGGATCTCAAAAGATCTTTCCATCTTCAGGCACTGTTTCCCCATTCTCACCTCCCACTTCTTGGAAGCCTTTTGCAAGTGCTGCCAAATCCTTCCAGGGCTTGTATTTTGCTGCAGGTTAAATACCAATTCAAATATTGAATTTTTTTTTTTGTTTGTTTGTTTTTGTATTCCTGGAGTTGGCACAAAGGTCTGAGAACATCCGTGGATGCCCTGAAGAAAAACACTTCTGAGGGTACAGAAGGATCAAATTGTTTCACACAGAGAAAAAAAACAAAACAAAACAACAACCTGGAGGAACAGTTCAGGCTTGGGAGAGCCCCTGGCAAACAGGTGGGACAGGGGAGATGCACAGAAGAGCTCATCATAGAATCATGGAGTTGTTTTGGTTGGAAAAGTTCTCTAAGATCATCCCGTTGAGTCAGCAACCCAACACCACCATGGCCATTAAACCATGTCCCAAGGGGCCAGGTCTACACATTTTTGGAACACCTCCAGGGATGGTGAGTGCATCACTCCAGAGATGGTGACTCCATCACCCCAGGGATGGTGACTCCATAACTCCAGGGATGGTGAGTGCATCACTCCAGAAATGGTGAGTCCATCACTCCAGGGATGGTGACTCCATCACCCCAGGGACGGTGAGTCCATCACCCCAGGGATGGTGACTCCATCACCCCAGGGACAGTGAGTCCATCACCCCAGGGATGGTGAGTCTATCACCCCAGGGATGGTGAGTCTATCACCCCAGGGATGGTGACTCCATCACCCCAGGGATGGTGAGTCTATCACCCCAGGGATGGTGACTCCATCACCTCCCTGGGCAGCTTGTTCCAATCCCTGACCACCAGTTTTTTCTCAGTGGACAAGATCATCACCAAGAAGAGCTGGGTCCAGTCTGTCCTTCACCACTCTGCTCCCTTAGACCTCTGACCATATCTCAACACGCCTTTAAGCAAGCTCCTAACCATCAGAAGGGACCAGATCTCAACTCAGACCTCTGGATGTTACTGCAGCACAAGCAACAAGCCCATGGAGGCTGTCAAAAACCAGATCCACCAGGAACTGGAGGTGAGCCAAGGAGATGGGGGAGGGGAGAAGTGCTGATAAGACCCAGAGAAGACCATGGCATGTTAGCTGTGGAGGCTGCATTTGGAGGCTGCATTCTATCACTGCAGAGTGATAGAAATCTGGATGCTTCTCTTGACTTCTTCATTCAAAGCAACCCTTTCACCTCCAGCCCTTGTGTGCTCCTGGCCACAGAGCAGCAGCCATGGGTTCTGGCTACATCTCCAGACCAGATTCCCCCACTCCAGCTTCCTCTAACAGAGCATCCCCATTCCCAGCATGGTTGAGTTGGAGGCTGCTGATCACAGGAAAGGAACCAGCACTACCTCCTGCTCTCTGGCTCCCAAAAAAAGAGAAGCCAAGACCCACCAGCCCTTGACCACCCAGGAAGGAGAGGATTGCTACTCACTGGCTTTCTCTGTCCTTGCAAACTGCCCTGCTATCAGCCAGGACAGGGCAGTGACTGCTGCAAGTGCTCCTATGTGCAAGAAAGGGGCTGTGGCCTGCAGGACACAAGAAAAAGAGATAAATAATTAAATTAAAAAGATGATAAACACCCCAGAACCTTGAAAATGCATTGATCTTGCAGGCACCACAGTGCACCAGACCACTCCATTTCCAGCTGGATTTCACTCCACCCCTCCTTCAGGCTCCTGTGTCTCTTTTGGGCATCTCTTCTTCTAAAGCCTGCCTTTAGCATGCAGGGCACTAGGAAGGCAAAGCAGGAGAGCTCTAAACATCACCTTGGAGAAGAGCTCCCCCAAACCCACAGTCATTTGGGAATTGCCTCCTTAAACACCAGAGGAATCCAAGGAAGGCTCCTGGTGCCACCAAGATTCACATTTTTCCTGGTGCAGTTGAATGGTGGTCAGTGGCTCAAGGAAGATCAGCACAAGTGATGTCCCTCAGGGGTCCATACTGGGATCTCCATCAAGGAGAGGCAGCAGGATTGAGTGCACCCTCAGCAGGTTTTGGAGGTGGCACCAAGCTGAGGGGTGCAGCTGACACACCTGAGGGACAGGAAGTCATCCAGAGGCACCTAGAAAACTGCAGAAGGGAATCCACACAAAGCTCATGAGGTTCAACAAGGCCAAGTGCAAGGTCCTGGGTCTGGGTTGAGGCAACCTTCAATATCAATCCAGGCTGGGGGTTGAAGGGCTGGAGAGCAGCCCTGTGCAGAAGGATTTGGGGTGCTGGGGGGTGAAAAGCTGGAGATGAGCAGCACTGAGCACTGCCAGCCCTGAACCAGCCCTGTGCTGGGCTGATCCCCAGCAGTGTGGGCAGCAGGGGCAGGGAGGGGATTCTGCCCCTCTGCTGTGCTCTGCTCAGACCCCACCTGCAGTGCTGGGGCAGCTCTGGAGTCCTCAGCACAGCACAGCCAGGGAGCTGCTGGAGCAGGGCCAGAGGAGGCCACAGCCATGCTGGGAGGGCATGGGAGTGTTGGGGGTGTTCAGCCTGGAGAACAGAAGGCTCCAGGGAGACCTTCTGGTGACTTTTCAGTACTTAACAGGGCTGAGAAGAAAGCTGGGGACAGACTTATGAGCAGGGCCTGTGGTGACAGGACAAGAGGTGATGGTTTGCAACCCAAAGAGGGAGATTCAGACTGGAGAGAAGGAAGAAATCTTTTTGACACTGAGGGTGGTGAAACCCAGGTTGCCCAGAAGGAGGGAGATGTCCCATCCCTGGAACCATTCCAGGTCAGGTTGTCTGGGGCTCTGAGCAACCTGCTCTGGATGAAGATGTCCCTGCTGACTGCAGGGGGCTTGGAAGAGAAGTCCTTGAAAAGTCCTTCCCAGCTCCAACTGTTCCATGATTCTATGCCTGCATTGTCCTATGCATCACCATGGCATGTTCCCCATGACAGAAACTTGGAGGTGGCTCCTCTGAGTCATAATTTTCTTCTCCAATTGCAGCCCAAATGTTTAAGAAAGAAGAAAAGGGAAGCACTTCTGAGAGTCCTTAGTCACTTGTGCAAATGCTGGGGGGGGGGGGTTCTCCCTGCCTTTGCATGCAGCAGTGAGCCCAAATAAAACCTCCCAAAGCCTTTCATGGGCAAAATCCTTTTCTTGTACTTGTTTTTGAAGGAGAGAAGGGAAAAATGAACTGAGGAGCAGATCTAGTCCTAAAACTCATAGAATCACAGAATGGTTTGGGTTGGAAAGGACCTCCACAGCTCATCCAGTCCAAGCCCCTCTGCACTCAGCAGGGACATCCCCAACTAGATCAGGTTGCCCACAGCCCTCTCCAGCCTCACCTTCAATAGCTCCAGGGATGGGACCCCAACCACCTCCCTGGGCAACCTGTGCCAGTGTTCCACCACCCTCCTGGGGCAGAACTTCTTCCTCACATCCAATCTAAATCTGCTCTGCTCTCCTTTGAAGCCATTGCCTCTCCTCCTGTCCCTGCAGGCCTTTGCAAACAGTCTCTCTGCAGCCTTCTTGGAGCCTCCTTCAGGTCCTGGCAGGCTGCTCTGAGGTCTCCCTGGAGCCTTCTCTTCTCCAGGCTGAACACCCCCAGCTCCCTCAGCCTGGCCTCACAGCAGAGCTGCTCCAAGCCCTGAGCATTTTCCTGGCCCTCCTCTGGAGCCTCTCCATCAGCTCCATGTCCTTCCTGTGCTGAGGGCTCCAGAGCTGCACACAGCACTGCAGCTGAGGTCTCCCCAGAGCAGAGCCAAGTGGCAGAATCTCCTCTCTCCACCTCTGGCCATGCTGCTTTGGATGCAGCCCAGGCTGCCCTTGGCCCTCTGTGGTGCAAGAGCACATTGCTGGATTGGGATGATTGTGATACTCCAGATCTGGACACCAACATCCAGAGCATCATAAGCCAATCCCTCCAGCAACTATGAGTCACACCCAGCCTCAGTATTTTCTATCTCAAACTCTACAGCCAAATCCTGCTTTGAGATTAAAGGAAAGAGCCCAGAAGATGGTGAGAAAATGAGCCTTCTCCTCTCCAGACTGAACAACCCCAACTCTCTCAGTCTATCCTCATAGCAGAGCAGCTCCAGCCCTCTGCTCCTCCTCCTGGCCCTTCTCTGGACACCTTCCAGCACCTCCAGATCTTTCTTGTAACAGATGCTCCAGAACTGGACACAGAGCTCCGGCTGTGATCTGAGCAGAGTGGAGCAGAGGGGGAGAATCCCCTCCCTGGCCCTGCTGGCCACACTTCTCCTGCTGCAGCCCAGGCTCTGCTTGGCTCTCTGGGCTGCAAGTGCTCCCTGATGGCTCCTGCTGAGCTTCTCCTCCCCCAGCACCCCCAAGGCCTTTCCTTCAGGGCTGCTCTCCAGCCAGTCCCTGCCCAGCCTATAGCAGTGCTTGGGATTACCCTGACCCACCTGCAAGACCTTGCACTTGGTCTTGTTGAACCTCATGAGGTTGTCTTGGGCTCACCCCTGTAGCCTGTCCAGGTCCCTCTGGCTTTTGAGGACTCTATAGGACTTTAGATGGATGTTTCCTCATTGCCAAGCTTTCTGAGGGTTACAACCATGATGACAGGGGTTTTATAGAGCAGAAGGACACAAAATCCATGACACTGGCCACTGTTCACCCCCCCAGAGAAGCATCCTTGGTGACAGCTTACCTGCAGTGAGATGAACACCATCTCCCATTCGTCGTCCCAGAGCTGTGCTATCGATGACATGGTCACCATGGTGGTTATCAAGGTGGTGATCAGCCCAATCTGCAATCAAGAGGAGAACATTTACATGCTGGAGCCCCATATTTACATGCTGGAGGGTGTCCAGAGAAGGGCCACCAGGATGAGCAGAGGGCTGGAGCTGCTCTGCTCTGAGGACAGACTGAGAGAGTTGGGGCTGTTCAGTCTGGAGAAGAGAAAGTTCTGAGGTGACCTTCTTGTGGCCTTCCAGGATCTGAAGGGGGCTCCAAGAAAGCTGGGGAGGGACTTTTTAGGATCTCAGGTAGTGACAGGACTAGGGGGAATGGAATAAAGCTGGAAGTGGGGAGATTCAGGCTGGACATGAGGAAGAAGTTCTTCCCCATGAGAGTGGTGAGAGCCTGGAATGGGTTGTGCAGGGAGGTGGTTGAGGCCCCATCCCTGGAGGTGTTTGCAGCCAGGCTGGATGAGGCTCTGGGCAGCCTGCTGTAGTGTGAGGTGTCCCTGGCCATGGCAGGGGGGTTGGAACTGGCTGCTCCTTGTGGTCCCTTCCAGCCCTGACTGATTCCATGATTCTATGATGATTATCATGTACTGTTTGGAAAAACAAAAATGAGACAATAAACTTCTATATGTTAGAGAAGGGCATTGATGAGGGCACTGAGTGCACCCGCAGCAAGTTCTTGATGATACAAAACTGGGAGGGAGTTGGCTGACACCTGCCAGGCTGTGCAGCAACCAACATGACCTGGACAGGCTGAGAGCTGGCTGCAGGCAAACCTCATGGAGTTTAATAAGGACAAGTGCAGGGTCCTGCATCTGGGGAGGAACAACAGCAGGCACCAGGACAGGTTAGAGGCTGCCCTGCTGGAGAGCAGCTCCACAGAGAAAGACCTTGGAGTGCTGGTGGGCAGCAAGTTCTGCATGGGACAGCAATGTGCCCTTGTGGCCAAGAGAGCCAATGGCATCCTGGGGGGCAGCAAGAAAAGTGTGGGCAGCAGGGCTGGGGAGGTTCTGCTCCCCCTCTGCTCTGCTCTGCCCTGCTGAGAGCACAGCTGCAATCCTGTGTCCAGTTTGGGGCTCCCCAGTTGAAGAGAGACAGAGAGCTGCTGGAGAGAGTCCAAGGGAGAGGCAGGAGGATGCTTAGGGGACTTGAGCATCTCCCCTGGGAAGAGAGGCTGAGAGGCCTGGGGCTGTTTAGTGTGGAGAAGAGAAGGCTGAGAGGGGATCTGATCAATGTCTCTCAATGTGTGAGGGGTGGGTGTCAAGGGGAGGGGGCCAGGCTCTTGTGGGTGCTGCACAGTGATAAGCCAAGGAGCAATGGAGACAAACTTGAACAGAGAAGGTTTCAGCTCAACAGGAGGAGAAACTTCTTTGGTGTGAGGGTGACAGAGCCCTGGAGCAGGCTGCCCAGGGGGTTGTGGAGTCTCCTTCTCTGGAGCCTTTCCAACCCCAGCTGGATGCATTCCTGTGCAGACTCCCCTGGGTGATGCTGCTCTGGCAGGGGGGTTGGACCTGATGATCTCTGCAGGTCCCTTCCATCCTCTAATACACTGTGAGACTGTGATGTGCCATAAAAAAGTCTAAACCAAGTAGCTCAGGATCCAGAAGTGGTTAGTCTTGTGTGCTGTCTCAGGAGAACCTCCTCTTTTCCACCACTGCAGATACAACAGGGAGATAAATTGCTCCACAGAATGGCTTAGGTTGGAAGGGACCTCAGAGATCATCTAGGTCCATCCAACCTCCCTGCCATGGGCAGAGACAGCTCTCAACTAGATTCAGCTGCTCAAGGCTTCACCCAACCTAACCTTGAGTATCCCCCAGGGAGGAGGCATCCACAACCTCCACCCCTCATGGATTATCTCTCAGTTTCTTCACACCAATGGCACAGATTCCAGGAAACAACCCAGCCCAGGTTTACTTTTAATCCATTTTATAACCCCCAAAGCTAAACTCCCAAGTTCAGCAGCAACAGCAAAACTTTGCCAACTGGATTTCATCAGTCCATCCCTAATCCCCTTTGATCTCAGCACAGAGGTGTCAGGACACAATTCTATCCCCATTCACCATCTCCTCCTCCCAGTAACTCTGATTTCATTGCTTCCTACCCTCCCCACATGCATCTCCAGCTTGGCTTCAAGAGGATTAGAGAGGAAATTGGAAGGAATCACAGCATCACAGGATGTTAGGGTTTGGAAGGGGCCTCTGGAGATCTTTCTGCTCCAGAGAAGGAGACTCCACAACCTCTCTGGGCAGCCTGTTCCAGTGCTCTGGGACCCTTACAGTAAAGAAGTTCCTCCTCATGTTGAGTGAGGAGTTTCCACCCATTGCCCTTTATCCTATCCCAGGGTGCAAGTGAGCAGAGCCTGTCCCTTCCCTCTTGACCTCCAGCCCTCACATATTGATAGACATTGATCAGATCCCCTCTCAGTCTTCTCCTCTCCAGACTAACCACCCCCAGGGCTCTCAGCCTCTCCTCACCAGGCACTGCTCCTGTCCCTCAGTCATCCCTCTGTTGGGCTCTCTCCAGCAGATCCCTGTCCCTCCTGAACTGAGGGGCCAGAGCTTTGCACATAGCAACCTTTTTGCTGTCTTCTATATTTGAAGGGTGGTAACTTCTTCCAGTCTCTCATCTCAGCCTTCTTAGGAAGCTGAAGGAGGTGTGAGGAAGGGAAGTGAGAGACTGAGGACCACGGCTGAGCTGTGCTGGAAAAGGTGGACTGGTTTTTGGGGGGAGAAGAAGAGAAAAAGAAGAGGAGTGGATTTTCTGTAGGCAAAAGCCAGCTGATCTCCACCAACACCTTCCTCTTCTGAACTTACTCATTCAAACCCACCAGCCACCTGGAAGATATCTGAAAAAATACCATTCCCCCTGGTGAAGAAACATTTGTTAGACTCAAGGACCAGCAACTGATTTTCCAGCAGCACTCAGGCAGTGCCCACCCCCTCCTTGCACTGTGTCCTCTCCTTCTGAGGATGTAGAGTTCACAGAATCATAGAATGCTCTGGGTTGAAAGGGACTTCCAAAGCTCATCCAGTCCAAGCCCCTCTGCACTCAGCAGGGACATCCCCAACTAGATCAGGTTGCCCACAGCCCTCTCCAGCCTCACCTTCAATAGCTCCAGGGATGGGACCTCAACCACCTCCCTGGGCAACCTGTGCCAGTGTTCCACCACCCTCCTGGTGCAGAACTTCTTCCTCACATCCAATCTAAATCTGCTCTGCTCTCCTTTGAAGCCATTGCCTCTCCTCCTGTCCCTGCAGGCCTTTGCAAACAGTCTCTCTGCAGCCTTCTTGGAGCCTCCTTCAGGTCCTGGCAGGCTGCTCTGAGGTCTCCCTGGAGCCTTCTCTTCTCCAGGCTGAACACCCCCAGCTCCCTCAGCCTGGCCTCACAGCAGAGCTGCTCCAAGCCCTGAGCATTCTCCTGGCCCTCCTCTGGAGCCTCTCCATCAGCTCCATGTCCTTCCTGTGCTGAGGGCTCCAGAGCTGCACACAGCACTGCAGCTGAGGTCTCCCCAGAGCAGAGCCAAGTGGCAGAATCACCTCTCTGGCTCTGCTGGCCCTGCTGCTCTGGATGCAGCCCAGGCTGCCATTGGCCTTCTGGGGAATCCTTTGGATTCAGTGGCTGATGAAGTCTGCTTTTGAGCATGCATTGTGTTAGAAGGAGAGAGTAATTTTTTGGCAGAGGATGGAAGGAGAGAGGAAATGAGAGAGGGAAGGGGAGAGGGAAGGGAGAAGGAAGGGAGAGGTACGGGAGGTGGTAGGGGGGTGGGAAGGGGAGCGGTACGGGGAGGGGGTAGGGGAGAGGGAAGGGGAGAAGGAGGAGAGGGAAGGGGAGAGGGAAGGGGAGAGGGAAGGGGAGAGGGAAGGGGAGAGGGAAGGGGAGAGGGAAGGGGAGAGGGAAGGGGAGAGGGAAGGGGAGAGGGAAGACGTTGCTGCTGTATTCCTATCATTCCTATGAAAAATAACAGAGGTGGAGGGGTCTGTGCTGTGCTAGCAGTGGGGGCTTGCCCCTCTGGGGCCCTCAACAAAAGGAGGATATGGACCTGATGCAGTGAGGCCAGAGAAGGGTCACAAAAATGATCAGAGGGTTGGAGCACCTCTCCAGGCTGAGGGAGCTGGGGTTGTTCAGCCTGGAGAAGAGAAGGCTCCCAGGAGACCTTTCAGTACCTGCAGAGGGCTAGAGGAGAGCTGGGGAGGGACATTTTACAAGGGCTTGTAGTGATAGGATGAGTGGCAATGGTTTTAAACCAGAGAAGGGGAGATTTAGGAAGATGTCCTTGACTCTGGGGGTGCTGGAACATTGGAACAGGTTGTTCAGGGAGGTGGTGGAGGCCCCATCCCTGGAGATATTCATTGATGGAGCTCTAAGCAACCTCATCTGGTTGGTGATGTCCCTCCTTTACTGCAGAGGGGTTGGACTAGATGACCTTTAAAGGTCCCTCCCAGCTCAGTGCTTTCTATGATCTCTTCAGGCTGTGATCCTGCAAGACCTTGTCAGATGCAGAACAATCAATTTCAGGAGGAGCTGAGCATGGACAGACTCAGAACTGGTCCTTCAAGACCCTGCTAGCAGACTGCCAGTTACAACTGCACCCTGCCCACTCACTCTCTTTGGCACTGTCTCTCCCTTCCTCTCTCCTGCTGCACTTCAAAGCCTGGATCTCCATCTTCCTTTCCAGCAAACCACAACCTGCACCTTGCATCCCCTCATTCACCACCTACATCTTCTCCCAAGGCTTTTCCAGTCACTTCCTCCAAGCACACCTTGAGCAGCTGCACATCTGCTCAGCTCTGCCCTCCAGGGCAGGGTTCAGTACAGAAAGGAGCCATAGAATGGGTTGGGTTGGAAGAGACTTTTCCAGGTCTTGCCCAACACCCTTGCCATGGGCAGAGACAACTTCAGCTAGAGCAGGTTGCTCAGAGCCACAACCAACCTGACCTGAAATGATTCCAAGGATGGAGCATCTCCCACATCTCTCTGGGCAACCTGGGCCAGTCTCAGCACCCCCAGAGTCAAAACCATCTTCCTCCTCTCTAGCCTTAGTCTCCCTCTTTTAGCATCAAACTATCACCCCTTGTCCTGTCACAACAAGCCCTGCTCAAAACTCTGTCCCCAGCTTCCTTCTTGACCCTTTTAAGTACTGAAAGGCCACAAGAAGGTCTCCCCAGAGCCTTCTCTTCTCCAGGCTGAGTAATCCAAATTCTCTCAGCTTGGCTTCACAGCAGAGGGCTTCCAGCCTTTGAATCATTTTTTGTGGTCTCCTCTGGACCTGCTCCAACAGCTCCATGCCTTTCCAGCTCTGAGGACTCCAGAGCTGGTCTCATCTGAGTGGAGCAGACAGAGAGAATGACCTCAGAGGGGTTCATAATGGAGGACCACACAGAGCAAAGACTAAAGCCAGGCTGCTTTACCATCCCAGTGTTCTTCAGTCTCCAGAAGTGGACCCTCTGTCAGCAGGGACTTCCAAGCAGCATTTCACCAGAGCCTTTGACCCCAGCCTTTGACTGCCCCTCCAGCTGCAAGTGATGGTCTTGCCAAAAAGGTGATGGCAGTGAGGGCCACACACACCACCTGCTCCTTAGACTTCTGTTTCACTGAGCTCACCAAGCTGAGCAGAACCACTTACCTTGTGAAGCCAGTGCAGGTTCATCTGCTGTCCCACTGCTATGTGACATAGTGCCAGGATCTGGGAGGGGAAATCAAGAGTCAGACATGGGCACACCACAACCTTTGAGTGTTTGAACATGCAGGAACACATCATCATCATCATCATCATCATCATCATCAATGGGTCCATGTCCCAGTGGAGGCCAGGGACAAGTGGAGTCCCTCAGGGCTCAGTCCTGGGACCAGGCTTGTTCAACATCTGTGTTGGTGCCATGGAGAGTGGCATTGAGTGCAGCCTCAGCAAGTTTGCTGCTGACACCAAGCTGTGTGGTGCAGCAGACAGGCTGGAGGGAAGGGATCCATCCAGAGGGACCTGGACAGGCTGAAGAGAAGGGATCCATCCAGAGGGACCTGGAGAGGCTGGAGGGAAGGGATCCATCCAGAGGGACCTGGACAGGCTGGAGGGAAGGGATCCATCCAGAGGGACCTGCACAGGCTGGAGGGAAGGGATCCATCCAGAGGGACCTGCACAGGCTGCAGAGCTGGGCACAAGCCAACCTCAGGAGGTTCAACAAGACCAAGGGCAGGGTCCTGCAGCTGGGTGCAGGCAATGCCAAGCACTGATATAGGCTGGGCAGGGACTGGCTGGAGAACAGCCCTGAGGAGAGGGACTTGGGGGTGCTGGGGGATGAGAAGCTCAGCAGGAGCTGTCAATGTGCACTTGCAGCCCAGAGAGCCAAGCAGAGCCTGGGCTGCAGCAGGAGAAGTGTGGCCAGCAGGGCAAGGGAGGTGATTCTCCCCCTCTGCTCAGCTCTGCTGAGACCCCACCTGGAGTACTGCATCCAGTTCTGGAGCCTCTGTTCCAAGAGGGCTATGGACATGCTGGAAGGTGTCCAGAGAAGGGCCACCAGGATGAGCAGAGGGCTGGAGCTGCTCTGCTCTGAGGACAGACTGAAAGAGTTGGGGCTGTTCAGTCTGGAGAAGAGAAGGCTCTGAGGTGACCTTCTTGTGGCCTTCCAGGATCTGAAGGGGGCTCCAAGAAAGCTGGGGAGGGACTTTTTAGGATCTCAGGTAG
The DNA here is from genome assembly GCF_027791375.1 of Indicator indicator. Lineage (NCBI taxonomy): Eukaryota > Metazoa > Chordata > Aves > Piciformes > Indicatoridae > Indicator > Indicator indicator. Next base: position 1,032,558 of record NC_072010.1, on the reverse strand, counting down.
TGACAGGACTGGGGGGAATGGAATAAAGCTGGAAGTGGGGAGATTCAGGCTGGAGGTGAGGAAGAAGTTCTTCCCCATGAGAGTGGTGAGAGCCTGGAATGGGTTGTGCAGGGAGGTGGTTGAGGCTCCATCCCTGGAGGTGTTTGCAGCCAGGCTGGATGAGGCTCTGGCCAGCCTGCTGTAGTGTGAGGTGTCCCTGGCCATGGCAGGGGGGTTGGAACTGGCTGCTCCTTGTGGTCCCTTCCAACCCTGACTGATTCTATGACTATATGATCATCATCATCATTATCCAAAAAGACAACCAAAGAGGGCAGGGCAGAAAGCAGGTCTGGTGTGAGGATGGTCCAGCAGACAGCACCTAGCTCAGCTGTACAAGCAGATCTTCTCCAGATCCTAGGGTGTGGAAGGAAAGATTTTGACCTCCAAGAAGCAAGGAGGTGAGAGTCTGCTCCAGGGGTGCACAGCTCTTGGGACTGCAGGAGCCAGTGCCTACAGTGGGCTAGGTGCCAGCATTTCTCCTGAATGGACACCACCTTGAAGGTCCCAGCACCCTGGGATGAGGGGAAAGAACTTCAGTTTGTGACTGGCAGGTAGACTGAAATGAAAATTAGGGCATGCTAAGGAGAACAAGAACTGCATTTCACCTCAGGCCAAATGCATCACCAGTACCAGAGTCTCTCTCTTTGCTCCCAGTCATGCAGAGATGATGCATTTTTCATTTCCCATTTATTTTAGACAACTTAAGGCTAAGATAAAGAGGAGAAAGAAATCATTCCTGAAAGGAAAATTGCTCAAGACACAGAAAACAGAAGAGTTTGGGTTGTAAGGGACCTCAAAGTTAATCCAGTTCCAACCCCCCTGCCATGGGCAGGGACACCTCACACCACAGCAGGTTGCTCACAGCCACCTCCAGCCTGGCTGCAAAAACCTCCAGGGATGAGGCTTCCACCACCTCCCTGGGCAACCTGTGCCAGGCTCTCCCCACCCTCACTGTCAAGAATTTCCTTCCAATCCCCAGTTTAAATCTCCCCTCCTCAAGCTTAAAATCCATTTCCTCTCATCCTACCAGAGGTGGACTGAGAAGGTGATGCCAAACCTCTAGGCAAGGGCGTTTCCCTCTACTCACCAGTAACACTGTGATGTAGGTAAAGCCAGCAGCAGTTGTTACCAGGATGGGGATGGACCAGTCACTCCAGTATCCCATTCGGTTATATAAGAACCTGGAAGAGAAGCAGGAAGCAGAGATGAGGAAGAGGTTCAGCACCACAGCGTCAGCACTGGGATCAGACAGCATGTGACAAAGTGAGGCTTTCTGTTCCCCACTGCTGAGGTGACAAGCAGGCAGCAAAAAGGGACAAGTCACTCTGAAACCAAACCTCAGTGTCTGTGCTTGGAGCTCTCCTGGGAAATGAATCATAGGATTGTCAGGGTTGGAAGGAACCTCAAGGATCTGCCAGTTCCAAACCCCTGCCATGGGCAGGGACACCTCACACCACAGCAGGTTGCTCACAGCCACATCCAGCCTGGCTGCAAAAACCTCCAGGGATGAGGCTTCCACCACCTCCCTGGGCAACCTGTGCCAGGCTCTCACCGCCCTCATGGGGAAGATCTAGTGCAAAGTGTCCCTGCCCATGGCAGGGGGCTTGGAACTGGATGATCCTTGTGGTCCCTTCCAACCCTGACTGATTCTAGGATTCTATGATTCTATGATCCCACAACACTAAGTCATTTGGCTTCTCCAGCAGCTGACAAGGTGGGACTCAGGTCAAATGGTCACAGGATCAGAGGATCACAGGTTGCTAGGAGTTGGAAGGGACCTCTGGAGATCATCAACACCAACCCCCCTGCCAGAGCAGCACCACAGAATCCAGCACAGGTCACATAGGAACACATCCAGATGGGGCTGGAAAGCCTCCAGAGAAGGAGACTCCACAACCTCTCTGGGCAGCCTGTTCCAGTGCTCTGTCACCCTCCCAGTGAAGAAGTTCCTCCTCATGCTGAGGTGGAACCTCCTGTGCTGGAGTTTATATCCATTGCCCCTTGTCCTTTCACCGGGCATAAGTGAGCAGAGTCTGTTCCTTCCTGACCCCCAGCCCTCAGATATTTATCAACATTTATTAAATCCCCTCTCAGTCTTCTCCTCTCCACACTAACCACCCCCAGGGCTCTCAGCCTCTCCACACCAGGCAGGGCTCCAGTCCCTTCAGCATCCTTGTAGCCCTCCCTTGGACTCTCTCTAGCAGATCCCTGTCCCTCCTGAACTGGGGAGCCCAGAACTGGATGCAATACTTCAATACAGTGACCTCACCAGGGCAGAGTAGAGGAGGAGGAGAAGCTGCCTCAATCTGCTGGTCCCACAAGCCTTCCTCAGCCCTACTCATCAGCTCCTTCAATGAACTGGCCAAGGCAAGCACTTGGCTTCTTTGTTGGGTTTGGTTTGGTTACCACAGACACAAATGCTTCATGCATGCAAGTCAAAGACTCAACCTCCTCCCCACCACTCAAACCCAGCAGAGTTCATCAGCTACAGACTGGTCTGGCAACCATCCCATTAAATCCGCCTGGGAGTGAAGCTCCCTGGAAGTATCTGGAGAGCAAACCTCTGAGCTCAGCAAACGTGGCTCATGTACAGGTTCTGCTCAGGGATGCAGAGCTGGCACAGGCTGCCCAGGGAGGTGGTGGAAGCCTCATCCCTGGAGGTTTTTGCAGCCAGGCTGGAGGTGGCTGTGAGCAACCTGCTGTGGTGTGAGGTGTCCCTGCCCATGGCAGAGGGGTTGGAACTGGATCATCCTGAGGTCCTTCCAAGCCTAACAATTCTATGATTCTATGAACAAAAGGGATCTGGAGGAATTCAGACCTGCTGGCAGTGAAAAAAGAAGGAAGAAAGAAAAGAGGCTTCCTCTGAAGCCTTTGCTCATGCCACCATCAAGAGCTTCTTCAGGTCTGCTTCAGTACAGTTAAGTTATTGCTCTGATGTCCCTTCAAGGAGCCCTCTGACAGCATCAGGTCCTCACTTGATGTGTAAATGACTGCTTCCATGGCAGACATGAGCCAGATGAGCCTTCTCCAGAACTGAGGAAGCAAACATTTGGCTACACAGACTTGCAGTTGAAGTCCTGCTGCAGAGGGAACACAGCCAGCTTCAGGAATTACAGCATCTCCCACCCCCTTCAGCAACCAGTGCTGAGCCTTCTCTGGCAGCACATCACTTGCACCCTGCAGATCTGAAGCAAGATGCAATGAAGGAGAGAAATGCCTGAAGAAATAAATGAAAGTCCTAATCACTTAAATCTAAGAGGCACAGAATCCTTTCACTGACCAGGACCTCGTTTCAGCCTCACAGAGAAAGCTTTAAAGGGGATCATAGAAATATTTGGGTTGGAAGAGATCTTTAGGATCATCAGGTCCAACCACCAACCCATGTCCCTCAGCATCACGTTGCTATGGCTTTGAAATCCCTCCAGGGATGGGGACTCCACCATCACTTCTCTGGGCAGTCTGGTCCAGACCTTGACAGCCCTTTCAGTGAAGAAATTGGTCCTAATGTCCAACCTAACCATTCCTGGCACAACCTGAGGCCATTTCCTCTTCTCCTGTCACTCTGCTTTGGAGAAGAGACCAACCTCTATCTCACTCCAGTTTCCTTTCAAAGAGTTGTAGAGAGCCAGAAGGTCTCCTCTCAGCCTCCTTTCCTCCAGTCTCAACAACCCCAGATTCCTCAGCTGCTCCTCACCAAACCTCCACAGGCCATGCTCAAAAGTCTATCTCCATCTTCCTTCCAGGCCCCTTTAAGTCCTGCAAGGCCACCCTGGAGCCTTCTCTTCTCCAGGCTGAACACCCCCAACTCTCCCAGCCTGGCCTCCCAGCAGAGGGCTTCCAGCCCTCCCAGCATGGCTGTGGCCTCCTCTGGCCCTGCTCCAGCAGCTCCCTGGCTGTGCTGTGCTGTGCTGAGGACTCCAGAGCTGCCCCAGCACTGCAGGTGGGGTCTGAGCAGAGCACAGCAGAGGGGCAGAATCCCCTCCCTGCCCCTGCTGCCCACACTGCTGGGGATCAGCCCAGGACAGGGCTGGCTCTGGGCTGGCAGTGCTTGGTGCCAGCTCACCTCCAGCTTTTTTTCTCCCAGCACCCCTAAGTCCTTCTGCACAGGGCTGCTCTCCATCCTTTCACCCCTGAACCTGTGTTCGTGTTGGAGATTGCCTCAACCCAGCTGCAAGACTTGGCCCTGTTGAACTTCATGAGGCTCACAGGTGCCCACTTCCCAAGTTTGTCCAGGTCCCTCTGGGAGAGACCCTTTACTGAAGGTATAAAAGCAAAGAAGCAGGAGGTCCAAAATCCCCTTAAAAAAAAAAAATAAAGGTGTTATAAGTAATTAAGAGCAGTGGTGGTGGTTCCAGTCCTTCAGAGAAAAAAAAAAAAAAACACACTCCTGGGAGAAGGCAGCTCATGTCCTGCAGTCAGGAAAGACTCCCTCCTCACACAGCTTCAGCATCCAAAGCAGGTGAGTTATTGAAGGCAGCAGCATCACTGTGTCCTCAAACCCAGTTTGCAACTTATCCTTGACAAGAAGATGATGCCAAAGCCACTTGGTTAGAAGAAAGCCCAAGGCACTGTCAAAACCTTTGAAGATGCTGCTGAGGTAGAAAAAGGAGGAATCATTTCCAGCACTGAAGGGAGCTGGCAACACCCCCAACCTCTCCCCCACTCCATCCCACTGGGAAGTTTGTTTTCAGCTCCATCCAGCTTTGCAAAGTTTTCCACACCCTTTTCTGCTTGAGGCTGAATTTTTCTCTTCTGTTTTGTGGGAAGTTGCAGCCAAACTGTTCAGCCACTTCCCCAAACCACTCAGCCACAGAAGCAAACAAACAAGCAAGCACCCTGCCAGGCTGTGCAGCAACCAACATGACCTGGACAGGCTGAGAGCTGGCTGCAGGCAAACCTCATGAAGTGCAATAAGGACAAGTGCAGGGTCATGCATCTGGGGAGGAACAACAGCAGGAACCAGGACAGGTTAGAGGCTGCCCTGCTGGAGAGCAGCTCCACAGAGAAAGACCTTGGAGTGCTGGTGGGCAGCAAGTTCTGCATGGGACAGCAATGTGCCCTTGTGGCCAAGAGAGCCAATGGCATCCTGGGGGGCAGCAAGAAAAGTGTGGGCAGCAGGGCTGGGGAGGTTCTGCTCCCCCTCTGCTCTGCTCTGCCCTGCTGAGAGCACAGCTGCAATCCTGTGTCCAGGTTGGGGCTCCCCAGTTCCAGAGAGACAGAGAGCTGCTGGAGAGAGTCCAAGGGAGAGGCAGGAGGATGCTTAGGGGACTTGAGCATCTCCCCTGGGAAGAGAGGCTGAGAGGCCTGGGGCTGTTTAGTGTGGAGAAGAGAAGGCTGAGAGGGGATCTGATCAATGTCTCTCAATGTGTGAGGGGTGGGTGTCAAGGGGAGGGGGCCAGGCTCTTTTGGGTGCTGCACAGTGATAAGCCAAGGAGCAATGGAGACAAACTTGAACAGAGAAGATTTCACCTCAACAGGAGGAGAAACTTCTTTGGTGTGAGGGTGACAGAGCCCTGGAGCAGGCTGCCCAGGGGGGTTGTGGAGTCTCCTTCTCTGGAGCCTTTCCAACCCCCCCTGGAGGCATTCCTGTGCAGACTCCCCTGGGTGAGGCTGCTCTGGCAGGAGACTTGGACCTAATGATCTCTGCAGGTCCCTTCCAACCCCTAAAATTCTGCAATTCTGCCTCACTTCCCACATCACTTTCCCTTTGCTGTCCATCTGAAGGACTCAAATGCATCCAATCCAGTGACAAACAGCTCCTGAAAGAGTCTGATTCAATCATAGAATCACAGAATGGGCTGGGCTGGAAGGGACCTCCAAAGCTCATCCAGTCCAAGCCCCTCTGCACTCAGCAGGGACATCCCCAACTAGATCAGGTTGCTCTCCTGTCCAGCCTCACCTTGAATATCTCCAACCACCTCCCTGGGCAACCTGTGCCAGTGTTCCACCACCCTCCTGGTGCAGAACTTGCTCCTCACATCCAATCTAAATCTGCTCTGCTCTACTTTGAAGCCATTGCCTCTCCTCCTGTCCCTGCAGGCCTTTGCAAACAGTCTCTCTGCAGCCTTCTTGGAGCCTCCTTCAGGTCCTGGCAGGCTGCTCTGAGGTCTCCCTGGAGCCTTCTCTTCTCCAGGCTGAACACCCCCAGCTCCCTCAGCCTGGCCTCACAGCAGAGCTGCTCCAAGCCCTGAGCATTTTCATGCTTGGACTTGGTGATCTTGAAGGGCTTTTCCAACCAAAATGACTGCACAGTGGCAGCCAAATTTGTCCTCCTGCAAGAGCTGAACTCTACTCACCAGTTGATTTCATTGTAGTCATTATGAACTTCCCACCAGAAGTAAAACCAGACCAGGGTGAGGAAGAAGGAAGAGGTGAGGATGAGGAACCAGAGGCGCTCCCACTGTGGATGGAAAGAGAAGACAGTGTTAAAGCTATCCTGCTTCCAGGCCTGTGTCCCATCTCCTCCTCCCTCTCTTCCAGAAGCTGCTGAGATGGAATGGAGTAACACTGCCAAGGGCAGATTTGAGACTTTTCTTTCCCTGGGGAAAGTGAGAGATGCAACTCAGGTCCTAGCTGTGGGCACATCCTGTTGGCCCATCTTATGCAGAGCTCAGACAGCATTTCTCCAACATTAGAATCATAGAATCCTAGAATCAGTCAGGGTTGGAAGGGACCACAAGGATCATCCAGTTCCAACCCCCCTGCCATGGCCAGGGACACCTCACACTACAGCAGGCTGCCCAGAGCCTCATCCAGCCTGGCTGCAAACACCTCCAGGATGGAGCCTCAACCACCTCCCTGCACAACCCATTCCAGGCTCTCACCACTCTCATGGGGAAGAACTTCTTCCTCACCTCCACTCTGAATCTCCCCACTTCCAGCTTTATTCCATTCCCCCCAGTCCTGTCACTACCTGAGAGCCTAAAAAGTCCCTCCCCAGCTTTCTTGGAGCCCCCTTCAGATCCTGGAAGGCCACAAGAAGGTCACCTCAGAGCCTTCTCTTCTCCACACTGAACAGCCCCAACTCTCTCAGTCTGTCCTCATAGGAGAGCAGCTCCAGCCCTCTGCTCATCCTGGTGGCCCTTCTCTGGACACCTTCCAGCACCTCCAGATCCCTCTTGGAACAGAGGCTCCAGAACTGGATGCAGTACTCCAGGTGGGGTCTCAGCAGAGCTGAGCAGAGGGGGAGAATCCCCTCCCTTGCCCTGCTGGCCACACTTCTCCTGCTGCAGCCCAGGCTCTGCTTGGCTCTCTGGGCTGCAAGTGCACATTGACAGCTCCTGCTGAGCTTCTCATCCCCCAGCACCCCCAAGTCCCTCTCCTCAGGGCTGCTCTCCAGCCACTCCCTGCCCAGCCTGCATTTGTGCTTGGCATTGCCTGCACCCAGCTGCAGGACCCTGCCCTTGGTCTTGTTGAACCTCCTGATCCTGGCTTGTGCCCAGCTCTCCAGCCTGTCCAGGTCCCTCTGGGCTGCAGGAGGGCACTGCTGGTTCCTGGGGAGGTGCTCAGCACCCAGCACCCCCAAGTCTCTTTCTTCAGGGCTGCTCTCAACCCACTCCTCACCCAGCCAGGATTTGTGCGTTGAATTAAACCAATCCTTTCTTCTCAGAACAAGGAGGAAGAGATGGAAATTAAAGCAGTCTGGGAGCTTTTCCCCTACCATTTCCTCCTAGACCCCTGAGCACAGCACTAATCTCTTGAAAACATCCTTTCCTCCAGTCAGCTGTCTCATGGATTTTCCATTATGCAGAACAATGTGACCAATATAAACACAGTTTTGGGGATGTATAAGGAGAAGAAAAAAAAAAATACTATTCTTTGCCTCCCTTTTCCCATCTGCAGGGCTGAAGTCATTTAATTAACAGTATTGAGTGGTTTTCCTCATGCATCACCCTGGCTACCAATCTTCTGATACAGCATTTCCTTGTGGGCTCCATCTTAGAAAATGTGGTAGAAGAAAAATGAAGCAATAAAAAAAGGTGGGAATTATTTAATGATTTTGTTGTTGTGCCAAAAAAGAAAAAATATCTGTTTTTTACTAGAAATGGCCAGTTCTTGGCTGGGGTTAGGGTTAAAATTGTTTTGTGGTTCAACTCAAGTTAGTCAACTTAGAATCATAGAATTGTTTGGGTTGGGAAAGACCTCTCAGATCATCAAGTCCAACCATCAACCCAACCTCACCATGGCCATTAAACCCTGTCCCCAGGTGCCATCTCCACAGGTTTCTTGAACACCTCCAGTGATGGGGACTCCACCACCTTCCATGTTCCAATCCCTGACCACTCTGGCAGCAAAGAAATTTTTCCTCATCTCCAACCTAACCCTCCCCTGGCACAATTTCAGGCAGTTTCCTCTCCTTCTAGCACCAGAAACCAACCCCCACCTCCTTCTAGGGAGCTCTAGAGAGCAATGAGGGCATCCCTCAGCTTCCTCTTCTCCAGACTAAACAACTCCAGTTCCCTCAGCTGCACTTCTCTCAGACCTCAGTCACAGCAGGTACCTAAGCCCCTTGGAATTTGTGTTCCAGCTAAAAGGGACCAAAAGGAGCAGACAGAGATAGGAAGGGACCTCTGCAGTGTAACTGCTGAGTATCTTCTGAACTATGTGGCCAAAGTGCTCTGCCATGAGCTCAGAGACTATGATCTCCCCACCTCATGCACAGATCTCCACCTTACATTGGACATCAGGAAGCTCTTTGGGCATGAGGAAGAAGCTCTTTGCTATCAGGGTGCTGGAAGACAGGGAGTTGGTGGAGGCTCAACTCCTGAAGACAACCAAGGTCAAGCTGTTTGGAGCTTACAGCCTGACCTTAGCAGGGGAGGGGATGTCCCTGCTTAGTGCAGAGGGGTTGGACTAAATGACCTCTGGAGGTCTGTGGTGCATTCCATGGTTCTATTCCATGATTGTCAGCTGAATGTGAACCAAGAGACTGTTTACATGCCCAGGTGAGCTCCTGGAGGGAAAGCAATGAGCCCAAAATGAGGGGGTTCACAGAATCATAGAATTGTCAGGGCTGGAAGGGACCTCAAGGCTCAGCCAGTCCCAACCCCCTGCCATGGGCAGGGACACCTCACACCACAGCAGGTTGCTCACAGCCACCTCCAGCCTGGCTGCAAAAACCTCCAGGGATGAGGCTTCCACCACCTCCCTGGGCAACCTGTGCCAGGCTCTCACCACCCTCATGGGGAAGAATTTCTTCCTAACATCCAATCTGAATCTCCCCACTTCTAGTTTTGCTCCATTCCCCCCAGACCTATCACTCCCTGACACCCTCAAAAGTCCCTCCCCAGCTTTCTTGGACCCCACTTCAGATGCTGGAAGGCCACAAGAAGGTCACCTCAGAGCCTTCTCTTCTCCAGACTGAACAGCCTCAACTCTCTCAGTCTGTCCTCATAGCAGAGCAGCTCCAGCCCTCTGCTCACCCTTATGGCCCTTCTCTGGACACCTTCCAGCACTTCCTTCTTGTAATAGGAGCTCCAGACCTGGACACAGACCACGGGTGGGGTCTCAGCAGAGTGGAGCAGAGGGGAGGAATCCCCCAAACCTCTTCACTGTTGGTAGTAGGATGCCAACCCCAACATCTACCTCACCTTCGTACCAACCAACAGCCTGCTCCAGCCCCACATGCAGCAGCAAGGCTGCCACAGCTTTCCTTGAAGAACCTCCTCCACATCCACCACTGCTGAACAGCCAAACCAACTCTTTCCAAACAAGAAGTTTCAGGTTAAGAGCCACCCATGCACCATCTGGATTATACAAACACCCAACCCAAAATCCACTCAACACCTTCACTCCATCCCATTAAAATATCCCTGGAGGAAGCTATTTCTAACCCTTTTAGAAGACCAGGAACATTTTCTTCTGGATGCCTTCCAGTCTGCAGGTCTCCAAGCTTTCAAGCCTCACTTTCTCTGCTGGTTTTTATTTTTTTTTTCCTTCCAGTTTGGGTCTAACAGCTCCTTGCACCTATCAGCAACACTGCTGAATTGGTTAACTAGAGAGGTTTTTTTTTTCGCAAGGCAAGTGAAGTTTAAAGCATCTCAGATGCTAAGGACCAACACTGCTTCCAAAAAAAGAAAACCCCCAGCTCTTTAAAGGTCATTATGGGATAATCCTGGCCAGTATTTATGACCTGGATGACACTGATTTGCTAAACAAGCCAGGGAAAACATTTCAGAACAGAGTTTGGGCTCCTTTCTTTTCTTTTCTTTTTTTTTTTTCTTCCCTATATATTATTTCCCCCCTCATTTACATGCAAGTAGCTTAGCTTGTGTCAAGCTCTCCAAAAGCTATTTTGGGTCTGTCCTTGATGGTGCACTTGTCAGAGATGTTTTGCTGGCTGCTTTTGTGAAAATGCAGTCAAACTCTTCTATGGGGATTGAATGCACCCTCAGCAAGTTCACAATGATACAAAACTGGGAGGGGAGTTGGCTGACACCTGCCAGGCTGTGCAGCATCCAACGTGACCTGGACAGGCTGAGAGCTGGCTGCAGGCAAACCTCATGAAGTACAATCAGGACAAGTGCAGGGTCCTGCATCTGGGGAGAAATAACAACAGGCACCAGGACAGGTTAGAGGCTGCCTTGCTGGAGAGCAGCTCCACAGAGAAAGACCTTGGAGTGCTGGTGGACAGCAAGTTCTGCATGGGACAGCAATGTGCCCTTGTGGCCAAGAGAGCCAATGGCATCCTGGGGGGCAGCAAGAAAAGTGTGGGCAGCAGGGCTGGGGAGGTTCTGCTCCCCCTCTGCTCTGCTCTGCCCTGCTGAGAGCACAGCTGCAATCCTGTGTCCAGTTTGGGGCTCCCCAGTTCCAGAGAGACAGAGAGCTGCTGGAGAGAGTCCAAGGGAGAGGCAGGAGGATGCTTAGGGGACTTGAGCATCTCCCCTGGGAAGAGAGACTGAGAGCCCTCACAGGGAAAAAATTCTTCCTCCTGTTTCCATGGAACTTCCTCTGCCTCACCTTCCACCACTGCTCCTTGTGCTGGCATTGGGCATCACTGGGCAGAGCCTGGCTCCATCCTCTGGGCACTCCCCCTGCACATCTTTAGCACCAGCAATGAGCTCACCTCTCAGGCTCCTCCTCTCCCAGCTCCAGAGCCCTCAGCTCCCTCAGGCTCTCCCCATAAGGAAGATCTTCCACTCCTTCAGCATCTTTGTGGCTTTGTGCTGGACTCTCTCAAGCAGTTCCCTGAGGTCCTTCTTGAACTAAGGGGCCCAGAACTGGACACAATATTCCAGATGCAGCCTCAGCAGGGCAGAGTAGAGAGGGAGGAGAACCTCTCTGACCTACTAACCACAGCCCTTCTGCTGCCCCCCAGGATGCCATTGGCCTTCTTGGCCACAAGAGCACATTGCTGGCTCATGGGCAACCTCCCAGCCACTGGGATGGGACCAGAATCTTTTCAGTGGTGCCCAGCAACAGGACAAGAGGCAATGGGCACAAATCAGAACCCAGGAGGTTCCATCTGAACATGAGGGAAAACTTCCTTGGTGTGAGGGTGCTGGAGCCCTGGAGCAGGCTGCCAGAGAGGTTGTGGAGTCTCTTTCTCTGGAGAGATTCCAAACCCACCTGGACATTGTGATCTTGGACAACCTGCCGTGGGTGACTTTGCTTTAGCAGGGGGGGTTGTATGAGATGACCTTTAAAGGTCCCTTGCAATCCAAACCATTCCATGACCAGAAGTGGCTCTCATTGCATTTACACATCCCCCTCTTCCTGAGGTTCAGGTGTCTTTATAACTAAGCTAGGTCTACCAGAAAGTGTTTCCCAGGTCCTATCTAGGGCACACAGGACAAAACAAAAAAAAAAAACAACAAACTTTTTTACTCCCATATATATTCCTAAAGGTCACTGAACAGGTGTGCAATGAACTGTTGCCTCCTTCTCTCTTTCTTTGTACCCAGCTAGAGGTAGATCACAGGATCACAGGATGTTAGGGGTTGGAAGGGACCTCCAGAGATCATCAAGTCCAAGCCCCCCTGCCAGAGCAGGACCATAGAATCCAGCACAGGTCACACAGGAACACATCCAGATGGGGCTGGAAAGCTTCCAGAGAAGGAGACTCCACAACCTCTCTGGGCAGCCTGTTCCAGTGCTCTGTCACCCTCCCAGTGAAGAAGTTCCTCCCCATGCTGAGGTGGAACCTCCTGTGCTGGAGTTTCCATCCACTGCCCCTTGTCCTCTCAGAGGGGGCAACTGAGCAGAGCCTGTCCCCTCCCTCCTGACCCCCAGCCCTCAGATATTGATAGACATTGATCAGATCCCTCTCAGCCTTCTCCTCTCCAGACTAACCACCCCCAGGGCTCTCAGCCTCTCCTCACCAGGCAGTGCTCCAGTCCCTCAGTCATGCTGGCAGCCTCTGTTGGACTCCCTGGAGTAGATCCCTGCCCCTCCTGAACTGGGGAGCCCCAAAACTAGATGCAATATTCCAGGTGTGGCCTCTCCAGGGCAGAGTAGATGCATTTCTAGAAGGGTCAGAACACTGTTTGGCTCCAGGTCTGCTTCATGAAAGCCAAGAACAGCCCAGGCTAGGGCCAGCTGATCTGCTGGCAGCCTAAGGATGAAGTAGAGCATAAACACTTTGCTTCACTGGCATTGCTGGAGTCCCTCCAGTCACACCAGCCCTCAAGTGCCCTCTTCCACCTTCTGTGGCTGCTGGAGAACTCTTGTCAGCTCATCCCAAGCGAACAGCAGGTCTTCCATCCTTGCAATGTGCCTACACCTCCTGCCCTTGGCACTAAACTGCAGGAGCCCCTCAAGGGCACAGCCACCAACTCCAGCGTCGTCCCTGGCACCCAGAAGCAAAGCAGAGTCTCAAAATGAACTGGAAAGAGAGAAGCCTGCTTTGAACTGAGAATGGTAGGAGGAAATGCCAGTGCTGGAGGGATGAGGGCTCCATTCCTACATGGATCAGCTCACAGCCAACAACAACTCAGCAGTCAATCAACGTGGGTGAAGTTGGAGCCCCTCCAGCTTGTGCAGCTTTCCGGTGAAGGAAGTCAAATGCTGCTCCTGCAAATGCTGCTGCAAGCTTCCCCCACTTTATACCACTAGAGCTAACCATGGCAGCTCAGATGAAACAGACTTCTCTCTTTTTTTCACATTCTTTTGGTTTCTCTCCAGTGGTGAGGATTGAACTAACTGATGGTCACAGCAGAAGGTCCCCAAAGGTCTCCCAGGGAGCAAGATTTCATCTAAAGGGTCTTAAATAGAGAGGGGGAGGTTGTGGATGCTTGGAAGGGAAAAGAGGCACAACAGAGAGTGTGGCCAGCAAGATGAGAGAGGTTCTCTGCTGTAAGGAGGCCATATCTGGAATCCTGTGTCCAGTTCTAGGCTCCCCAGTTCAAGAGAGAAAAGGAACTACTGGAGGTTCTGGGCTCCCCAGTTCAAGAGAGAGAAGGAACTTCTGGAGAGAGTCCAGTGGAGGCTGTGAAGATGCTGAGGGCACTGCAACACCTCTTATGAGGAAAGGATGAGAGACCTGGGGTTGTTTAGAAGTCATCATCTCAATGCATATCAATACCTAAAGGACAACTCTTCTGAGGAGCAGCTGAGTCGTTTAGCCCAGAGAAAAGGCAGCTGAGGGGAGACCTTCTTGTTCTCTACAACTACCTGAAAGGAGGTTGGAGTGAAGTGGGAGTCAGGCTCTTGTCCCAAGGAACAAGTCATAAGACAAAAAGAAATGGCCTCAAGTTGTGCCAGAGGAGGTTTAGGTTAGGACATTGAGGAACAATTTTTCACCACAAGGGTTGTCAAGGCCTGGAATAGGCTGCCCTGGGCAGTGGTGGAGTCACCATCCCAGGAAGGGTTGAAAAGCCATGGAGATGTGATGCTGAGGGCCATGGTTTAGTTGTGAGCTGGCACTGCAGGGCTAACATTTAGAACTGATGACTGAAAGGTCTCTTCCAACCAACACAATTCAATGTTCTATTGATTCCCCTTAGACTTCAACTCCCTGAAGCCTGGAGAGAGCCTCAAACCAAGAAAGATCACTAAGACTGATAAAGAGGAGCCAAAAAATCCTCAACCACGCAGCAAGGGAAAGAACAAACAAAGCCCTTCACCACAAAACAGTGTGGAGACCCAAGTGCCATTTGAAGAGCAAAGATGGGCAAGTGTCTGCTGCCAACCAGGGGCAGAGGCTGAAGGGCAGCAGAGGAACTCATCAAAATTGACAGAAAAAACTTCAGCTTGAGCTTGATGTAATTCTGCATCCCTCTGAAGGCTAAGAAGTCTCTAGCTGGGGATAAAAATGATTAGAATCATAGAATTGTTAGGGTTAGAATGGACCTCGAGGATCATCCAAGTTCCAAACCCCCCTGCCATGGCCAGGGACACCTCACACCACAGCAGGTTGCTCACAGCCACATCCAGCCTTAAAAACCTCCAGGGATGAGGCTTCCACCACCTCCCTGGGCAACCTGTGCCAGGCTCTCACCACCCTCATGCAAAACAACTTCTTCCTAGCATCCAATCTGAATCTACCCATTTTGCTCCATTCCCCCCAGTCCTGTCACTCCCTGACACCCTCAAAAGTCCTTCCCCAGCTTTCCTGTAGCCCTCTTCAGATCGTGGAAGGCCACAAGAAGGTCACCTCAGAGCCTTCTCCTCTCCAGACTGAACAATCCCAACTCTCTCAGGCTGTCTCCAGAGCAGAGCAGCTCCAGCCCTCTGCTCATCCTCATGGCCCTTCTCTGGACACCTTCCAGCACCTCCAAATCTTTCTTGTAATAGGGACTCCAGAACTACAGGGGCTTGTAATAGGGGCTCCAGAAGCTTAGAGCAACCTTTGGCTACAGCTCTGCAGTTTCTGACAGCTCATCTCCATCCCTTCCCACAGCCTTTAAAAAGGATGTGGGTAAACAATGATAAGGTGGGATGGAGAGAGGGACATGGTTTAGTGACCATAGTGGTCTTGGGTTGATGGTTGGATCTTGGAGGTCTTTTCTAACCAAAACAATTCTCTGATTCTATGAAGTCATTTCCTTGCTCTGTGGCTCTGAACCCAAAAAAAAAAAAAAAAAAAAAAAAAAAAAAAAAAAAAAACAAACAAACAAAAAAAACCCCAACAAACCCAAAACCTCTTCTTGCTAGATTCATTGAAATACAGATGGAGAGCAGTGCCAAGTGGTGTCCCTCAGGGGTCTGTCCTGGGACCTGTGCTGTTTAATATTTGTATCAATGTTATAGGCAGTGGGATCCAGGCAGCATCAGCAGTGTGCAGATGGCACCAAGCTGAGTGGTGCTGTGGATACCCCAGAGGGACAGGATGGCATCCAGAGGGAGCTGGAGAGGCTGCAGAGGTGATCCCAGGGGAACCTCCTGAGGTTCCACAAGAGCAAAGGCAGGGATCTGCCCCTGGGCTGGAACAATCCTCACTGTCAATCCAGCCTGGGGGAGGAGGGGAGAGAAAGCAGCCCTGAGGAAAAGGCCTTGGGGGTGCTGGTGGGGGAGAAGCTGGCCAGGAGCAGGCAGGGTGAGCTTGCAGCACAGAAGGCCAAGGGCAGCCTGGGCTGCAGCCAAAGCAGTGTTGGCAGCAGAGCCAGAGAGGAGATTCTGCCACTTGGCTCTGCTCTGGGGAGACCTCAGCTGCAGTGCTGTGTGCAGCTCTGGAGCCCTCAGCACAGGAAGGACATGGAGCTGATGGAGAGGCTCCAGAGGAGGGCCAGGAAAATGCTCAGGGCTTGGAGCAGCTCTGCTGTGAGGCCAGGCTGAGGGAGCTGGGGGTGTTCAGCCTGGAGAAGAGAAGGCTCCAGGGAGACCTCAGAGCAGCCTGCCAGGACCTGAAGGAGGCTACAAGAAGGCTGCAGAGAGACTGTTTGCAAAGGTCTGCAGGGACAGGAGGAGAGGCAATGGCTTCAAAGTAGAGCAGAGCAGATTTAGATTGGATGTGAGGAAGAAGTTCTGCCCCAGGAGGGTGGTGGAACACTGGCACAGGTTGCCCAGGGAGGTGGTTGAGGTCCCATCCCTGGAGGTATTCAAGGTGAGGCTGGAGAGGGCTGTGGGCAACCTGATCTAGTTGGTGATGTCCCTGCTGAGTGCAGAGGGGCTTGGACTGGATGAGCTTTGGAGGTCCCTTCCAAGCCCGACCTTTCCATGATTATTGCAGGAAAGGGGAGGAACTGAGCTGCCTTTCAGTCCTGCATTCCTCTTGGTCCTTTCATTTCATGCTGCAGCAGGAAATCACTGCTCATTAAATCTTGTTGGCAGAGCAAGCTCCTTCCAGGTCTCATTGCTACTTTGAGCAGAACTGAGGTTTCTTCTGCCAAAACCTGTTCAGAGATCCTGTTCCTCCTTTTAAACATCTCATTTTTCAGCCTTCCTCTTTCAATAGTTGGCTTTCCAAATCTACAGCCTGGGCTTGATGCTCTGAAAGGTCTTTTCCAACTGAAACCTCCAACCTAATGAGGTAAAATGACTTTTCCATTTCACCTGCTGATAGGATCCATGTCCTTGGCAGAGGTTTTTGTGGTCAGAGACATTAAGCCTGTTTGCAATAAATAGAATGAGCTACTGGGAGGAAAAAAAATAGTTTATGAATAGCTACCCTGGGCAAGAATTATTCTCTACACATTATGTGAGGTTCTAGTGGTCTCCATGTAGTCAGCCAGAGGTTTTCCCATGAAGTGATCTAAATTTGCTCTGGAGGAAGCTGGCCCTCCTTTGTTGGCTATATAAAGACCCTCTGAAACCATCTTCACACCTACAAGCTGGGTGGTGTGAATATCTCCCCCACCATCCAACCCATGGCTCTCTTCCCACCAGCATTAAGAGAAACAAGTTCCACCTCCAGCTCTTGTGACCAGAAAGGATTTTCACAATAACTTGGTGCCCCATGGGTGCTAAACAGTTTCAGCTTTCAGTCTGCTTCCCCTCCAGCATCTCTGCAAATACCACCATTGAAGCCAGGAGCACAGCATGCCATGTGAGGTGGCAGATGTGCCTGCTGGAGAGCCTGGACCACAACATCTTGCACTCCCCAGCTAGAAAATGTTTCACCATAAGAGCACTTAGAGATTGGAGACATCAGTGGATTCCCCTACACTGAAGAGCTTCAAGACTCATCTTGACAGGTTGCTGGGCCAGCTCATTTCAACCTAGAAAAGTTGGAGCAGATGATATGAAGAGAGGCTGAGAGAGTTGGGGTTGTTCAGCCTGGAGAAGAGAAGGCTCCAGGGAGACCTCAGAGCAGCATTGCAGTACCTGAAGGAGGCTACAAGAAGGCTGCAGAGAGACTGTTGGCAAAGGCCTGCAGAGATAGGACATGGAGCAATAGCTTCAAAGTAGAGCAGAGCAGATTTAGATTGGATGTTAAGAACAAGTTCTTGACTCTGAGGGTGGTGGAACACTGGAATAGGTTGCCCAAGAAGGTGATTTGGGACCAATCCCTAGAGATATTCAAGATGGGACTGGATAGGGCTCTGGGCAACCTGATCTAGTTGAGGATGTCCCTGCTGAGTGCAGAGGGGGGGTGGACTGCATGACTTTTGAAGGTCACAGAATTGTCAGGGTTGGAAGGGACCACAAGGCTCAGCCAGTTCCAACTCCCCTGCCATGGGCAGGGACACCTCACACTACAGCAGGTTGCTCACAGCCACCTCCAGCCTGGCTGCAAAAACCTCATGGGGAAGAACGTCTTCCTAATGTCTAATCTAAATCTCCCTACCTCTAGCTTGGGTCCATTCCTCCCAGTCCTATCATGCCCTGGCACCCTCAAAAGTCCCTCCCCAGCTTTCTTGGAGCCCCCTTCAGATCCTGGAAGGCCACAAGAAAGTCTCCTCAGAGCCTTCTCTTCTCCAAACTGAACAACCCCAACCCTTCCACTTAACTATGGATGGGGCTCTGGCCAGCCTGATCTAATGTGAGGTGTCCCTGCCCATGGCAGGGGGTTTGGAACTGGCTGATCCTTGGGGTCCCTTCCAACTTGGCCTTCTATGATTCTGAGAAATGAAGGAGCACTTAGAGTGACAAAGTGGTGTCTGGGATTGCAAGCCATCCAACATGCAGAGGGTTGTTGTTCAAGTCAAAGTGCCTGAGGGGATTCATGGCTGTCAGTCATTGTGGTGGTCCCTACCCATTCCCTGGCTGCTGAACACAGTAAACCTCCTGTTCATTCATGAAAAATAATGAAATAAGTCGATTTTAATTAAAAACAAAGAACAACCAAGCTAGAGCAGGAAGAAGCTTTTTAACAATGTCTTAGAATCCTAGAATCAGTCAGGGTTGGAAGGGACCACAAGGATCAGCCAGTTCCAACCCCCCTGCCATGGGCAGGGACACCTCACACTACAGCAGGCTGCCCAGAGCCCTTCTTCCCCCTCTTTTCTAATTTGGTTTTGGCAAGAGAAGGCCCAGTTGTGGGGGGGGGGAAGAAAAAAAAAGAGAATCCTTCCACAGGACAGAAAATATTTTAAAGCAATTTCTTGCTGAAGAGCATCTCAGCTTGAGGCTGGAATTTCTGGGCAGAGGAAAGTGGAAAAAGATTGAGTTGCCCAAAATCTGGCAGCAGATGGGTCAGGACATGGAAAAACAGATGGAGAAGCACAGCATGTGGCTCTGACCATGCACACAAACCCAACAACAAAATCACAGAACCACAGAACTGTCAGGGTGGGAAGGGACCTCAGGGAGGAGGGAGGGACTTTTTAGGCTCTCAGGTAGTGACAGCACTGGGGGGAATGGAATAAAGCTGGAAGTGGGGAGATTCAGGCTGGAGGTGAGGAAGAAGTTCTTCCCCATGAGAGTGGTGAGAGCCTGGAATGGGTTGTGCAGGGAGGTGGTTGAGGCTCCATCCCTGGAGGTGTTTGCAGCCAGGCTGGATGAGGCTCTGGCCAGCCTGCTGTAGTGTGAGGTGTCCCTGCCCATGGCAGGGGGGTTGGAACTGGATGATCCTTGTGGTCCCTTCCAACCCTGACTGATTCTAGGATTCTATGATTCCATGATTCTGATCCTATGATTCTGTGGTTCTCTGATTCTATGATTTTGTGATTCTGATTCCATAATTCTATGATTCTATGATTCTGATTCTATGATTCTATAATTCTGATTCTATGATTCTGTGATTCTGATTCTATGATTCTATGATTCTGTGATTCTGGTTCTGTGATTCTATGATTCTGATTCTATGATTCTATGATTCTATGATTCTATGATTCTATGATTCTGTGATTCTAGGATTCTAGGATTCTAGGATCCAGTTCCACCACCCCTGCCATGGGCAGGAACACTTCACACTAGACCAGGTTGCCCAGAGCCAGATCAAACTTGGGCACCTTTCTCCCATTCCCCCAGCCTAGCTGGGACACTGCAATAACTCTAGCTGCAAACTGAGCAATATGGAAAATACCAACCAGTCTCCCAAACTTATCTCAGCAACCAGACCATGGCACCAAGTGCCTCATCCAGACTGTTCTTAAACACCTCCAGGGATGCTGACTCCACCACCTCCCTGGGCAGCATGTTCCAATGGGCAATCTCTCTCTGTGAAGAACTTCCTCCTAACATCCAGCCTAGACCTCCCCTGGCACAGCTTGAGACTGTGTCCTCTTGTTCTGGTGCTGGTTGCCTGGGAGAAGAGCCCAACCCCCACCTGGCTACAACCTCCCTTCAGGGAGTTGTAGACAGCAATGAGGTCTGCCCTGAGCCTCCTCTTCTCCAGGCTAAACACCCCCAGCTCCCTCAGCCTCTCCCCATAGGGTTTGTGCTCCAGACCCCTCCCCAGCTTTGTTGTCCTTTTCTGTTTGAGCATCTCAACATCTTTCTTAAACCCAGAACTGGACACAGAACTCAAGCTGTGGTCTATCCAGTGCTGAGCACAGGGCAGAAGGACTTCCCTGCTCCTGCTGGCCACACTATTCCTGATCCAGGCCAGGTTGCCATTGGCCTTCTTGACCACCTGGGCACACTGCTGGCTCCTCTTCAGCTGCTGTCACCAAGTACCCCCAGGTCCCTTTCTGCCTGGCCTCTCTTCTGTACATGTCAGTAATACACCAAAACCACTAAAGCAAGCAGTAACTTCAGACAAGTTGTGTCAGCACCTCCATAGCTCCACACAGATGTTCCACACACCCCTTGGCTCCCCAGGGGAGCCTTGGGCTATGGTGAGGTCTCCCTGAATCCCTCCTCTGCTCTTGGCCCCATCTAAGCAGTTCTTCTCCCATCACTCCTTGAAAATTCAAGCTTTCAGCCTAGCAGCCAGCACCTACAAGCTTAGCTGCAGAGCTTTCAGAAGAGCTAAGCTACACTGAGCAGAGCAGCTGTGGAGGACTCTCATCTCCACCATCTCACCACAAGGTGTTTATCTTTTTCCCCACAAGACACTGTCAATCTCCATGCTGAAGGCTTGGCGTTCACACAACACTTGCAGAAACTCAGAGCCACAGAACTGTTTCAGTTAGAAAAAGGTCTCTAAGAGCACAGAGTCCAGCCTTCAACCCAACCCCAGCATGGCCATCACACCATGGCCCACAGGGCCATGGCCACAGGTTTCTTGAACACCTCCAGGGATGGGGACTCCATCACCTTCCTGGGCAGCCTGTTCCGATCCTGACCACTCTTGTAGCAAAGTTTTTCCTCATCTCCAACCTAAACCTCCCCTGGCACAATTTCAGGCCATTTCCCCTCCTTCTGTCACCTGATTACTTGGGAAAAGACCAATCCCCACCTAGCTCCAAGCTCCTTTCAGGGAGGTGCAGAGAGCAGTGAGGTCTCCCCTCAGCCTCCTTTTCTCCAGACTGAACAACCCCAGGTCCCTCAACTGCTCCTCACCACCCCTATTCCCCAGACCCTTTCCCAGCTTTGTTGCCATTCTCTGGACACATTCCAGCCCCTCAATGCCCTTCTTGGAGTGAGGGACCCAAAACTGACCACAATATTTGAAGTGTGGCCTCCAACTTGCAAATGCAGCAAGACAGAATCACAGAACAGAATGATGGAATCAGTGTGGTGGGAAAAGACCTTTGAGGTCATCAAGTCCAACCCAGCAAGTCACCACTAAACCATGTCCCCCAGCACCACATCTGTCAGGAAAGGAATTCTGTCTTCCTGCAGTGCACACCAGCTTTGTGTCCCTCAATATCCAGCAGACCTTCCAGCAAAGGCAAAGGATTTTGTTGAAGGATCAAGGCCATGTGGTCCTCAATAACTGCTTATTACCTCAAGAGCAAATCCAAGAGCTGGATTCAACCTGGAGCTCCACCATCACTGAACTGTGTTTTGAAGTGGTTTAAATTCACTCCCAATAACTACTCTCTACCTCAAGAGCAAATACAACAGCTGGACTCAACCTGGAGCTTCACCATCACTCAAGTCTGTTTTGAAGTGGTTTAAATTCACCCTTAATAATTTCTCTCTATCTCAAGAGAAAGCACAAGAGCTGGGCTCATTTTGGTGCACGACCATCACTCAATTATGTTTTGAGATGGTTTAAATTCACCCTCAGCAGCTATTCTCTAACTCAAGAACAAATAGAATCATAGAATTGTCAGGGTTGGAAGGGACCTCAAGGCTCAGCCAGTTCCAACCCCCCTGCCATGGGCAGGGACACCTCACACTACAGCAGGTTGCTCACAGCCACCTCCAGCCTGGCTGCAAAAACCTCCAGGGATGAGGCTTCCACCACCTTCCTGCACAACCCATTCCAGGCTCTCACCACCCTCATGGGGAAGAATTTCTTCCTAACATCCAATCTGAACCTTCCCATTTCTAGATTTGCTCCATTCCCCCCAGTCCTATCACCCCCTGACACCCTCAAAAGTCCCTCCCCAGCTTTCCTGTAGCCCCCTTCAGATCCTGGAAGGCCACAAGAAGGTCTCCTGGGAGCCTTCTCCTCTCCAGACTGCACAACCCCAACTCTCTCAGTCTGTCCTCAGAGCAGAGCAGCTCCAGCCCTCTGCTCATCCTGGTGGCCCTTCTCTGAACACCTTCCAGCACCTCCAGATCCTTACTGGAACAGAGGCTCCAGAACTGGATGCAGTACTCCAGGTGGGGTCTCAAGAGCAAATACAAAAGCTGGACTCAACTTGGAGCACCACCATCACTCAATTGTGTTTTGAGGTGGTTTCAATTCACTCCCAGCTACAATGAAGAGCTGACTAACAAGTCTCCACTCCCCTCTGACATTTCCCAGTCCCAATTTCCTGCAGGCATTCATCAGCATTAGCCTAAGGAGGCTAAGGAGACAAGCTGACATTTATCCAGAGAACACAAAAGACAAATTGCCAGCATGGTTCTTCGTTTCCTGATTACCCAATTGGACCTCAATAAGCAGGCAAACAACAACAACAACAACAAAATCTTCCTCAAGGAAATTATTAAATCATCTCTGAAGATGAAATATGACTACATGTCCCACTTGCAGCCATTAGAAGCAGGAACTGAGGATAAACAAGAACAAGGAGTATGTTACCCTCCTGGCTGTGCTCCCTGTCCTCCTGGCTGTGCCTCTGCCTGGGAGCTCTGACTCTGCTGGGAGCTTAGGCACAGGGCAGAGCCTGGCTGTGGCCAGGATGGCACCACAGAATTGTCAGGGTTGGAAGGGACCTCAAGGCTCAGCCAGTTCCAGCCCCCTGCCATGGGCAGGGACACCTCACACCACAGCAGGTTGCTCACAGCCACCTCCAGCCTGGCTGCAAAAACCTCCAGGGATGAGGCTTCCACCACCTCCCTGGGCAGCCTGTGCCAGGCTCTCACCACCCTCATGGGGAAGAACTTCTTCCTAATGTCTAATCTAAATCTCCCCTCCTCTAGCTTGAATCCATTCCCTCCCAGTCCTGTCACTCCCTGACACCCTCAGAAGTCCCTCCCCAGCTTTCTTGGAGCCCCCTTCAGATCCTGGCTGGCCACAAGAAGGTCTCCTGAGAGCCTTCTCTTCTCCAAACTGAACGACCCCAACTCTCTCACAAAAGAGGAGCTCCAGCCCTCTGCTCAACCTCCTGGCCCTTCTCTGGACATGTTCCAGCAGGTATCCTCAGAGCAAAGCAGCTTTTCCTTTCTGTGTTCCACTTTGTGCCCATTGCCCCTTGGCACTGCTAACTTTCCTACTGCCTAACTGCAGTTTCCCTTGACACAGCTTCTACCCATTGCCTCTTGCCAAAAGTCATCTTCTCTACAGCCACTCCTAAGACTGAGAGGGGATTTAATAGATGTACATAAATACCTGAGGGCTGGGTGTGAAGAAGGAAGGGACAGGCTCTGCTCAGCTGCACCCTGGGATAGGACAAGGGGTAATGGATGGAAACTCCAGCACAGGAGGTTCCACCTCAGCATGAGGAAGAACTTCTTTACTGTAAGGGTCACAGAGCACTGGAACAGGCTGCCCAGAGGGGTTGTGGAGTCTCCTTCTCTGGGAGGCTTTCAAGACCCATCTGGATATGTTTCTGTGTGACCTGCCCTAGGTGATCCTGCTTTGGCAGGAGGGTTGGACTGGATGATCTTCAGAGGTCCTTTCCAATCCCTACCATTCTGTGATTCTGTGATACTTGTTCTGCTTGGAAAAGACCTTCAGGACAGTCACTGAGGGCAGAGAGATCCTGCCTTCCCTTCTCCCACTGCACCACCCCAGCTCTCAATCTCTCCTCATCTCCCAGGCTTCAGCCCCAACCAGTTTGGTGGCTCAGCTGAGCTCACTTCTCTCTATTATTGCCTGCCTTGGTTTTAGAGTGCTCCAAACCAGACTCCTGGCTCAGATGAGGTCTCTCAAGCACCAGCAGAGAGGAAACCCCACATCCCTCAAGCTGCTGGCTGCACTGTCACCCTTACAGCCCAGGCTGCAATCAGCCTTCAGGGCCAAAAGTACATCCAACAGCTCAACCTCATGCTGCAGTAGGATACAGCAATGAGGAGGAACCTCCCACTCCAAGGACTTGAAGCATTTAAGACAGGGAATCAATGAACTGGAGAGCAGATGCTGACCTTATGTACATCAGGAACAGAATCAAGGTTCCTGAAGCTGCAGAGGGATCAGGTTTTCAGCTCTCTGTTGGCTTTTAGACTCATGAGGCAAAGGGAGAGCTGGGAGCAGTCTACAGCACTCCACAGCATGGCAGCTCTCACAGCACTTTGTTACCTGGCCAAAGGTTTCATTATTTCTCCATCTAACAATCCAAGACTTCACTTTGGGACCTGGTTTAACGGCCATGGTGGTGGTAAGCTGATGGGTGGACTCAACCTTAGAGGTCTTTTCCTCTGTTCTATGATTCTGTGAATCTAAGACCACCAAACTCCACTCAAACACAGTCTCCAGATCTTGCTTTTTAACTCTTCACCCTCATCTCTCTCTGTTCTGCCCATCATTACTTCAAATTTCATTGGGTATGGGACTTTCTTCTTCCTCCATCCCCTCTCCAGACAGAGGAACTGCTCAGAGGAGACCTTCCTGTGGTCTTTCAGGACTATAAGGGAGCCTCTAAGATGGGGATGGACTTTTTAGCAGGGCCTGTTGTAACAGGACAAGGGATGATGGTGTGAAAATAAAAGAGGGAGACTGAGGTCAGAGAGTCTAAGTGTGGTCAAACACTGTCCCAAGTCACCCAGAGAAGTGGTAGATGCCCCAACCACAGAATGTCAGGGGCTGGAAGGGACATTGAAAGATCATCCTCGTGTGAGGTGTCCCTGGCCATGGCAGGGGGGTTGGAACTGGCTTGTGGTCCCTTCCAACCCTGACTGATTTTATGATTCTATGATCCAGTCCAACCCACATCCTTGGAACCAATCCAGAGTCCAACAGAGAGCCATGAGGATGATGAAGGGACTTGAACATCTCTCCTGTGAAGAGAGGCTGAGAGCCCTGGGGCTGTTTAGTGTGGAGAAGAGAAGGCTGAGAGGGGATTTAATAAATGTCTATCAGTATCTGAGGGGTGGGTGTCAAGATGAAGGTGCCAGGCTCTGTTTGGAGATAGGACAAGGAACAGTGGATAGAAGCTGGAACACAGGAGGTTTCATCTCAACACAAGGAGAAATTTCTTTACTGTGAGGGTGATGGAGCACTAGAACAGACTGCCCAGAGGTAATGGGGTAATGGATGGAAACTCCAGCACAGGAGGTTCACCTCAGCATGAGGAAGAACTTCTTTACTGTAAGGGTCACAGAGCACTGGAACAGGCTGCCCAGAGAGATTGTGAAGTCCTCTTCTCTGGAGGCTTTCAAAACCCATCTGGATGCATTCCTGTATCACCTGCCCTAGGTGATCCTGCTTTGGCAGAGAGGTTGGACTTGATATCATCTCCAGATTGTTCCAACCCCTAACAATCTGTGATTCAATGTGTGATACCAGCTCAGGTTGTCTGGGACTCTGAGCAACCTGATCTAGTTGCTGATGTCCCTGCTGACTGCAGGGCAGTTGGACTGGATGACCTTTAAGTGTCCCTTCCAACCCAACCCACTGCATGATAAGAAGGATCCATCTGTCAACACAACCAATTTGAGCCAGCCTGGCCACTTCATAAAGGCTGCAAAGTCTGAGTTGATTCACTGCCCTTAGGTCTTGCAGAAGAAGCCACCTACAAATAAATAAATGGGGAGGGAAAGGAAGAAATTGGATCCAGCAGACAAGAGGTCTGAAGTAAGAAAAAAAATATTCATGCTGTTCTGGTCCTTGAGGCTTCAATAGTTAACCAGATGCCTCCTAAAGTCCCTGCACATCTCAGACAGATCTCATTTGATTATTATAAAGAGTGGCTGATAGCTCTCTGCACACCTTGTTAGAGGAGGCCAGGAATGGAGTTTGCTGAGCCATGCCACGCTCCATTTACCATTCAATTTAGCAGGTCAAAGAAAGTGGCAGCAAGCAGATCATTGAAAGATGTGTTCCTGCTGGGGCTGCTGTAATTGAACTGGAGATGGGCAGATGCAACAAAGAGAGAGCCAAAAACACCCTCTAAAAATAACATTATTACACTCTCTGAAACACCTCAGGGGCTCCCAGCCTCCAAAAAAACCCAAAAGTCTCCACCACAAGCAGAAAGAAGTCAGGCAGGAGTGAGAATTTCCTCCAGGCTTCAGAGCTTGGAGTCTTGCAAAGCTGAGGAGCAATCATAGAATGGTTTGGGTTGGAAGGGACCTTAAAAAAACCAAATCATCCAGTTCCAAGCCCTCTGCCATGGGCAGGGACCCCTCCCACCAGCCCAGGTTGCTCAGGGCCTCATCCAACCTGGAATTGAACACCAACAGGCAGGGATCAGCCACAACCCCCCTGGGCAACCTGTTCTGGTGTCTCCCCACCCTCACTGTGAAGAATTTCTTCCTCATCTCCAGCCTCAATCTCCCCTCTTCCAGCTTCAATCCATTCCCCTCCTATCAAAACTCCCTCCCCAGCTTTCTTCAGGCAGTTTTTCTTGACCAGGTAGCAAGCAAAGAGTTAAAGGCATCCAAGCTAAGGGGTAGCCCCTCCTTGCCTGCCCCTCCTCCTTCCCCACATGCTCTGCCATTCCAGAGGACCAATTTCTCCCTCTTTGTCCATCCCTGAACATCTAACTGCACCCCAGCAGCTGCATTCATCAGGATAAATGCTGATAACCCTCAAGGGGGCTGTGATGGGAATTCCTGTGCCATTCCAGAGACGGTGCACAGCTGCAGCCAGGGCTGTTCCTGGCTATTAGGGACCCCAGGAGAATTTCTGCAGCAATAATCACGTCCTGAGCCAGCTCTTACCTCCTGCTATTTCATCCTCCTCCTTTCATTCAGCATAGAGGTAAACAGAACTCCCTTAGGGAGCCTCGGGTTCATGAGAAAACAAAACAGAGTGATAGAGGTCCTCCAGTTTGACCCCCACCAGCTGACTTAATTCTGACAGCTCCTGACAAGGTGGTTCTAATCCACTGGATCTTCACCATACAACACAGCCAGCAATGCCCAGGGCTTCTGGATGCACTAATGCAAGGATTCATGAAATCAGTTAGGTCAGAAAAGACCTCTAAGGTCATTGATCCAGCACTGCCAGCTCAACACCAGCCCCCATTCCCTCCACCCATTCACCAGCACTGCCAGCTCATCACCAAACTCCATCCACTCCAACCATTCACCAGCACTGCCAGCTCATCACCAAACTCCATCCACTCCAACCATTCACCAGCACTGCCAGCTCATCACCAAACTCCATCCACTCCAACCATTCACCAGCACTGCCAGCTCATCACCAAACTCCATCCACTCCAACCATTCACCCAGCACTGCCAGCTCATCACCAAACTCCATCCACTCCAACCATTCACCAGCACTGCCAGCTCATCACCAAACTCCATCCACTCCAACCATTCACCAGCACTGCCAGCTCATCACCAAACTCCATCCACTCCAACCATTCACCAGCACTGCCAGCTCATCACCAAACTCCATCCACTCCAACCATTCACCAGCACTGCCAGCTCATCACCAAACTCCATCCACTCCAACCATTCACCCAGCACTGCCAGCTCACCACCAAACTCCATCCACTCCAACCATTCACCAGCACTGCCAGCTCACCACCAAACTCCATCCACTCCAACCATTCACCAGCACTGCCAGCTCATCACCAAACTCCATCCACTCCAACCATTCACCCAGCACTGCCAGCTCATCACCAAACTCCATCCACTCCAACCATTCACCCAGCACTGCCAGCTCATCACCAAACTCCATCCACTCCAACCATTCACCAGCACTGCCAGCTCACCACCAAACTCCATCCACTCCAACCATTCACCAGCACTGCCAGCTCATCACCAAACTCCATCCACTCCAACCATTCACCCAGCACTGCCAGCTCATCACCAAACTCCATCCACTCCAACCATTCACCCAGCACTGCCAGCTCATCACCAAACTCCATCCACTCCAACCATTCACCAGCACTGCCAGCTCATCACCAAACTCCATCCACTCCAACCATTCACCCAGCACTGCCAGCTCATCACCAAACTCCATCCACTCCAACCATTCACCAGCACTGCCAGCTCACCACCAAACTCCATCCACTCCAACCATTCACCAGCACTGCCAGCTCATCACCAAACTCCATCCACTCCAACCATTCACTCAGCACTGCCAGCTCATCACCAAACTCCATCCACTCCAACCATTCACCAGCACTGCCAGCTCATCACCAAACTCCATCCACTCCAACCATTCACCCAGCACTGCCAGCTCACCACCAAACTCCATCCACTCCAACCATTCACCAGCACTGCCAGCTCATCACCAAACTCCATCCACTCCAACCATTCACCCAGCACTGCCAGCTCATCACCAAACTCCATCCACTCCAACCATTCACCAGCACTGCCAGCTCATCACCAAACTCCATCCACTCCAACCATTCACCCAGCACTGCCAGCTCATCACCAAACTCCATCCACTCCAACCATTCACCAGCACTGCCAGCTCATCACCAAACTCCATCCACTCCAACCATTCACCAGCACTGCCAGCTCATCACCAAACTCCATCCACTCCAACCATTCACCCAGCACTGCCAGCTCATCACCAAACTCCATCCACTCCAACCATTCACCCAGCACTGCCAGCTCATCACCAAACTCCATCCACTCCAACCATTCACCAGCACTGCCAGCTCATCACCAAACTCCATCCACTCCAACCATTCACCCAGCACTGCCAGCTCACCACCAAACTCCATCCACTCCAACCATTCACCAGCACTGCCAGCTCATCACCAAACTCCATCCACTCCAACCATTCACCCAGCACTGCCAGCTCATCACCAAACTCCATCCACTCCAACCATTCACCCAGCACTGCCAGCTCACCACCAAACTCCATCCACTCCAACCATTCACCAGCACTGCCAGCTCATCACCAAACTCCATCCACTCCAACCATTCACCAGCACTGCCAGCTCATCACCAAACTCCATCCACTCCAACCATTCACCCAGCACTGCCAGCTCATCACCAAACTCCATCCACTC
Source organism: Indicator indicator (assembly GCF_027791375.1). Taxonomy (NCBI): domain Eukaryota; kingdom Metazoa; phylum Chordata; class Aves; order Piciformes; family Indicatoridae; genus Indicator; species Indicator indicator. The sequence continues at coordinate 1,003,616 of NC_072010.1, read as the reverse complement.
CAACCATTCACCAGCACTGCCAGCTCATCACCAAACTCCATCCACTCCAACCATTCACCCAGCACTGCCAGCTCATCACCAAACTCCATCCACTCCAACCATTCACCAGCACTGCCAGCTCACCACCAAACTCCATCCACTCCAACCATTCACTCAGCACTGCCAGCTCATCACCAAACTCCATCCACTCCAACCATTCACTCAGCACTGCCAGCTCATCACCAAACTCCATCCACTCCAACCATTCACCCAGCACTGCCAGCTCACCACCAAACTCCATCCACTCCAACCATTCACCCAGCACTGCCAGCTCATCACCAAACTCCATCCACTCCAACCATTCACCCAGCACTGCCAGCTCATCACCAAACTCCATCCACTCCAACCATTCACCAGCACTGCCAGCTCATCACCAAACTCCATCCACTCCAACCATTCACCCAGCACTGCCAGCTCATCACCAAACTCCATCCACTCCAACCATTCACCAGCACTGCCAGCTCATCACCAAACTCCATCCACTCCAACCATTCACCAGCACTGCCAGCTCATCACCAAACTCCATCCACTCCAACCATTCACCCAGCACTGCCAGCTCATCACCAAACTCCATCCACTCCAACCATTCACCAGCACTGCCAGCTCATCACCAAACTCCATCCACTCCAACCATTCACCAGCACTGCCAGCTCATCACCAAACTCCATCCACTCCAACCATTCACCCAGCACTGCCAGCTCACCACCAAACTCCATCCACTCCAACCATTCACCAGCACTGCCAGCTCATCACCAAACTCCATCCACTCCAACCATTCACCAGCACTGCCAGCTCACCACCAAACTCCATCCACTCCAACCATTCACCAGCACTACCAGCTCACCACCAAACTCCATCCACTCCAACCATTCACCAGCACTGCCTGCTCACCACCAAACTCCATCCACTCCAACCATTCACCAGCACTGCCAGCTCATCACCAAACTCCATCCACTCCAACCATTCACCAGCACTGCCAGCTCATCACCAAACTCCATCCACTCCAACCATTCACCAGCACTGCCAGCTCATCACCAAACTCCATCCACTCCAACCATTCACCAGCACTGCCAGCTCATCACCAAACTCCATCCACTCCAACCATTCACCAGCACTGCCAGCTCACCACCAAACTCCATCCACTCCAACCATTCACCAGCACTGCCAGCTCATCACCAAACTCCATCCACTCCAACCATTCACCAGCACTGCCAGCTCATCACCAAACTCCATCCACTCCAACCATTCACCCAGCACTGCCAGCTCATCACCAAACTCCATCCACTCCAACCATTCACCCAGCACTGCCAGCTCACCACCAAACTCCATCCACTCCAACCATTCACCAGCACTGCCAGCTCATCACCAAACTCCATCCACTCCAACCATTCACCCAGCACTGCCAGCTCATCACCAAACTCCATCCACTCCAACCATTCACCCAGCACTGCCAGCTCATCACCAAACTCCATCCACTCCAACCATTCACCAGCACTGCCAGCTCACCACCAAACTCCATCCACTCCAACCATTCACTCAGCACTGCCAGCTCATCACCAAACTCCATCCACTCCAACCATTCACCCAGCACTGCCAGCTCATCACCAAACTCCATCCACTCCAACCATTCACCAGCACTGCCAGCTCATCACCAAACTCCATCCACTCCAACCATTCACCCAGCACTGCCAGCTCATCACCAAACTCCATCCACTCCAACCATTCACCAGCACTGCCAGCTCATCACCAAACTCCATCCACTCCAACCATTCACCAGCACTGCCAGCTCATCACCAAACTCCATCCACTCCAACCATTCACCAGCACTGCCAGCTCATCACCAAACTCCATCCACTCCAACCATTCACCAGCACTGCCAGCTCATCACCAAACTCCATCCACTCCAACCATTCACCAGCACTGCCAGCTCACCACCAAACTCCATCCACTCCAACCATTCACCAGCACTGCCAGCTCACCACCAAACTCCATCCACTCCAACCATTCACCAGCACTGCCAGCTCATCACCAAACTCCATCCACTCCAACCATTCACCAGCACTGCCAGCTCATCACCAAACTCCATCCACTCCAACCATTCACCAGCACTGCCAGCTCATCACCAAACTCCATCCACTCCAACCATTCACCAGCACTGCCAGCTCATCACCAAACTCCATCCACTCCAACCATTCACCAGCACTGCCAGCTCATCACCAAACTCCATCCACTCCAACCATTCACCCAGCACTGCCAGCTCACCACCAAACTCCATCCACTCCAACCATTCACCAGCACTGCCAGCTCATCACCAAACTCCATCCACTCCAACCATTCACCCAGCACTGCCAGCTCATCACCAAACTCCATCCACTCCAACCATTCACCAGCACTGCCAGCTCATCACCAAACTCCATCCACTCCAACCATTCACCCAGCACTGCCAGCTCATCACCAAACTCCATCCACTCCAACCATTCACCAGCACTGCCAGCTCATCACCAAACTCCATCCACTCCAACCATTCACCCAGCACTGCCAGCTCATCACCAAACTCCATCCACTCCAACCATTCACCCAGCACTGCCAGCTCACCACCAAACTCCATCCACTCCAACCATTCACTCAGCACTGCCAGCTCATCACCAAACTCCATCCACTCCAACCATTCACTCAGCACTGCCAGCTCATCACCAAACTCCATCCACTCCAACCATTCACCCAGCACTGCCAGCTCACCACCAAACTCCATCCACTCCAACCATTCACCCAGCACTGCCAGCTCATCACCAAACTCCATCCACTCCAACCATTCACCCAGCACTGCCAGCTCATCACCAAACTCCATCCACTCCAACCATTCACCAGCACTGCCAGCTCATCACCAAACTCCATCCACTCCAACCATTCACCCAGCACTGCCAGCTCATCACCAAACTCCATCCACTCCAACCATTCACCAGCACTGCCAGCTCATCACCAAACTCCATCCACTCCAACCATTCACCAGCACTGCCAGCTCATCACCAAACTCCATCCACTCCAACCATTCACCCAGCACTGCCAGCTCATCACCAAACTCCATCCACTCCAACCATTCACCAGCACTGCCAGCTCATCACCAAACTCCATCCACTCCAACCATTCACCCAGCACTGCCAGCTCACCACCAAACTCCATCCACTCCAACCATTCACCAGCACTGCCAGCTCATCACCAAACTCCATCCACTCCAACCATTCACCAGCACTGCCAGCTCACCACCAAACTCCATCCACTCCAACCATTCACCAGCACTGCCAGCTCACCACCAAACTCCATCCACTCCAACCATTCACCAGCACTGCCTGCTCACCACCAAACTCCATCCACTCCAACCATTCACCCAGCACTGCCAGCTCACCACCAAACTCCATCCACTCCAACCATTCACCAGCACTGCCTGCTCACCACCAAACTCCATCCACTCCAACCATTCACCAGCACTGCCAGCTCATCACCAAACTCCATCCACTCCAACCATTCACCCAGCACTGCCAGCTCACCACCAAACTCCATCCACTCCAACCATTCACCAGCACTGCCAGCTCATCACCAAACTCCATCCACTCCAACCATTCACCAGCACTGCCAGCTCATCACCAAACTCCATCCACTCCAACCATTCACCCAGCACTGCCAGCTCATCACCAAACTCCATCCACTCCAACCATTCACCAGCACTGCCAGCTCATCACCAAACTCCATCCACTCCAACCATTCACCAGCACTGCCAGCTCATCACCAAACTCCATCCACTCCAACCATTCACCAGCACTGCCAGCTCACCACCAAACTCCATCCACTCCAACCATTCACTCAGCACTGCCAGCTCACCACCAAACTCCATCCACTCCAACCATTCACCAGCACTGCCAGCTCAACACCAAACTCCATCCACTCCAACCATTCACCAGCACTGCCAGCTCAACACCAAACTCCATCCACTCCAACCATTCACCAGCACTGCCAGCTCATCACCAAACTCCATCCACTCCAACCATTCACCAGCACTGCCAGCTCACCACCAAACTCCATCCACTCCAACCATTCACCCAGCACTGCCAGCTCACCACCAAACTCCATCCACTCCAACCATTCACCAGCACTGCCAGCTCATCACCAAACTCCATCCACTCCAACCATTCACCAGCACTGCCAGCTCATCACCAAACTCCATCCACTCCAACCATTCACCAGCACTGCCAGCTCATCACCAAACTCCATCCACTCCAACCATTCACCCAGCACTGCCAGCTCATCACCAAACTCCATCCACTCCAACCATTCACCCAGCACTGCCAGCTCACCACCAAACTCCATCCACTCCAACCATTCACCAGCACTGCCAGCTCATCACCAAACTCCATCCACTCCAACCATTCACCAGCACTGCCAGCTCACCACCAAACTCCATCCACTCCAACCATTCACCCAGCACTGCCAGCTCATCACCAAACTCCATCCACTCCAACCATTCACCAGCACTGCCAGCTCATCACCAAACTCCATCCACTCCAACCATTCACCAGCACTGCCTGCTCACCACCAAACTCCATCCACTCCAACCATTCACCAGCACTGCCAGCTCATCACCAAACTCCATCCACTCCAACCATTCACCCAGCACTGCCAGCTCACCACCAAACTCCATCCACTCCAACCATTCACCAGCACTGCCAGCTCACCACCAAACTCCATCCACTCCAACCATTCACCAGCACTGCCAGCTCATCACCAAACTCCATCCACTCCAACCATTCACCAGCACTGCCAGCTCACCACCAAACTCCATCCACTCCAACCATTCACCAGCACTGCCAGCTCACCACCAAACTCCATCCACTCCAACCATTCACCAGCACTGCCAGCTCACCACCAAACTCCATCCACTCCAACCATTCACCCAGCACTGCCAGCTCATCACCAAACTCCATCCACTCCAACCATTCACCAGCACTGCCAGCTCATCACCAAACTCCATCCACTCCAACCATTCACCCAGCACTGCCAGCTCACCACCAAACTCCATCCACTCCAACCATTCACCAGCACTGCCAGCTCATCACCAAACTCCATCCACTCCAACCATTCACCCAGCACTGCCAGCTCATCACCAAACTCCATCCACTCCAACCATTCACCAGCACTGCCAGCTCATCACCAAACTCCATCCACTCCAACCATTCACCCAGCACTGCCAGCTCATCACCAAACTCCATCCACTCCAACCATTCACCAGCACTGCCAGCTCATCACCAAACTCCATCCACTCCAACCATTCACCAGCACTGCCAGCTCATCACCAAACTCCATCCACTCCAACCATTCACCCAGCACTGCCAGCTCATCACCAAACTCCATCCACTCCAACCATTCACCCAGCACTGCCAGCTCATCACCAAACTCCATCCACTCCAACCATTCACCCAGCACTGCCAGCTCACCACCAAACTCCATCCACTCCAACCATTCACCAGCACTGCCAGCTCATCACCAAACTCCATCCACTCCAACCATTCACCAGCACTGCCAGCTCATCACCAAACTCCATCCACTCCAACCATTCACTCAGCACTGCCAGCTCATCACCAAACTCCATCCACTCCAACCATTCACCCAGCACTGCCAGCTCACCACCAAACTCCATCCACTCCAACCATTCACCAGCACTGCCAGCTCACCACCAAACTCCATCCACTCCAACCATTCACCCAGCACTGCCAGCTCACCACCAAACTCCATCCACTCCAACCATTCACCCAGCACTGCCAGCTCATCACCAAACTCCATCCACTCCAACCATTCACCAGCACTGCCAGCTCATCACCAAACTCCATCCACTCCAACCATTCACCAGCACTGCCAGCTCAGCCCCAAACTCCATCCACTCCAACCATTCACCAGCACTGCCAGCTCATCACCAAACTCCATCCACTCCAACCATTCACCAGCACTGCCAGCTCATCACCAAACTCCATCCACTCCAACCATTCACCAGCACTGCCAGCTCATCACCAAACTCCATCCACTCCAACCATTCACCCAGCACTGCCAGCTCATCACCAAACTCCATCCACTCCAACCATTCACCCAGCACTGCCAGCTCATCACCAAACTCCATC